>NC_051179.1:189253980-189273979 GCF_013339695.2 Rhipicephalus sanguineus | reverse complement strand
ATTTTAGTCACCTAGAGGGAAAGTAGAACTTTAAACTCCAGTGCAGACACGCTGAGGTTGCCCCGCGCCACCCGGTTGTTCCGAAGTTTTTGGCGGAAACATGTCACATAAGTAGTTACGTGACGTTACGGGATTTTGCCCGCATGACTAATTAGATGATCTTACATGATTTTTAGTCACTAGTTGTTACTGGTTGTAACGTGGTTAGTCACGTAAGTAGATGTTGTGCGATGTTCCGTGATTTAGTCAGGCGACAATTGCAGGCCTGGCGTACAAAAAATTGCAGTCACAGGAAACAACAACCCATCATCGAAATCACATATATTTTACGATCAGGAGAAATTCACTTTCGTTGCTCGAAAGCAAGCGAAGTTGCACTCATGCAGCTTTTTATGACGTTTAAAAATTTCTTGGGCTTCTACGATTTTTGTATGCTTCATTTGCTCTATTGTTTTTCTTTCCAGGTGAAAAGCGCGTATATGTTGCTGTAAGCTTGAAAGTATAGCCAGTTGTAAGTTCAGTGCTGTCTTCCGATATCGTCCTCGTTCCTTACGCTGTCAAACATGGAATTATGATCTACAGCGCATTTTTGCAAACAGAAAGGAGCTGTTTCAATTCTGCATTTCGTTCCTGCTATTTGGAAGGTGGGGACACTTGGAAGGAGCGTTGCAAGGAGCGTTTGTCTGTAGTATCCTTACCTATCGTATCACGTGCCAGCCGCCGCGCGCTGTGGCTGAATCTGTTGATCGGCCGTGCTGACTGTTCGCGCATAATCGCGGGTTCGAATACCAATGCGTTGTTTTCTTCTTTTTTTTGTCTCTTTCAGAAGTGCTTATGTTTGCCGCGGTGGTACAGCGGCTGCGGTGCTCGGCTGCTGACCCAAAGGGCACAGGTTTGACGGCGGCTCCAGTATTTTGTCGAATGAGACAAAAATGCTCGAGGCTCGTGTACTTCGTTTTAGATGCACGTTAACGAAGCCGAAGCGGTCGAAATCTCCGCAGCCCTCTTTTCACGGCACACATCATAAACATATTGTGGTTCTGACATAGAACTCCAGCAAATATATTACTAGTGCAACACTACTGAAGATTTAGTTGCTTGTTTTGTCGTTGGAGCATTGCACCCGAGATATTTGCTGCAGTTTCGGTTTTGCTTCTGGAAATGGAGCAAGTGAAGTTCTCATGTTTTATTATTTATAACCAGGCAACTCATTATTAATAACGAAGAAAAGGAACCACCGGGCACCATTTAGTTAACCTCAACCATAAGAAGGCAATACACAATGAAACCAAGGCAAGCATGAGGGCAGCCATTGATAATATAATGAAGCGTTTTAAAGAAGTACTCTACTATTAGAGAAAGACGCAGAAACGTAACCAGTAATTGCAGAACCAACGCAAGGCTTGTATTGTCGAATCGTCGCCTTATTTATACGCAGGGTTGGGCGAAGATACTTTGAAATTGTATCGCGATACGATACAATATACTCAGACAAGAAGTGTTGAGATACAGATAAAAGATACTGCAACACTGATTGTATCCGATACGATACATTTCAATTGTATCTTAAGATACTTCGATACATTCTCAAATTTGTTAATATATATATATATATATATATATATATAACGCTGCATTAAACGCCATGCACATATATCTTCGCTTGCAAATTTACTAACTGCGACCAATTGTGTTTCATTTGAATGAAAACTCTGTTATTATCTCAAAAGTTTTTACTTCTTGTTCAAGGTATATCTGTTTCATTCTGAAACAACTTACTGGCGTTGTTTTAACTGCTTAACATGACAGCTGTTTACAAATTTTGCTGATAGCGGTTCTTGCTTTTAGCTTTTTGTAATTGATGAAGAGCTAGTCGATGATCTGCTTGCTGACCAGCAAGCGGGTTGTCAACTAACCATATGAACTTCAATAAGAAGCCTCCGCACGATGGTGCAAATACGGTTGTCGAGTTCTACCTTGCCGGTAAACATATTACGGTTTTCGCAGTAACGGATCACCGGACAGGTGTATGTCACCAAGAACATGCGCAGCCCAGAAACGTTGAAGACGTATTGTACAGTTGTGAAAAGCGCTGCAGGACACCGCCGCTATTCACACTATTGCCACTTATAGATCCGATTACCTGATGATCAGCAACAGTAAAGGAATTCAGGGAAGCCTAAACAACGAAATGAAATATATCTAAGTGAATATAAAAAGGGTTCCGTATCCACACAGCGAATAAGTATAGAACCACCATACAGGCGGCACCCCTAAGAGCTCATAATAATTGTTGCATTTTACGTCCAAAACCACGATATGATTCTGAAAGACGCTATATGGAGGGCTCCGGAAATTTGGCCACTTGGGCTTCTAAAACCTACATATAAGCACACGGGCCTCTACCACTTTCCCTTCATCGAAACCCGGCTACCGCGACTTTCGGGACAGCATTCAAGCGCCATAACCACTGGACCACCGCGGCAGGTAACCCATATTAGCTACGATGATTAAATTCAGTGCCTATGGAACATGGCGTAAAACGACTCTTTGGAACGCTTATGAGAAAAAAGGAGCATTTGGTATAGCAGTATTTCTCGAATATCTTCGCGAACGTACTTAAGATGGCACCTAATAGTTTGTTATTATAATGAAAACTCAATTTTGCTATTTCACTCAGAAGTTAGCAGAATTATCGTTACTGTATACTCCAGGAGCGCGCTGATTACTGTATATCTGTTCACAACATAACCTTCACGTAACAGTAAATTCAAGTGGAATGTAAGTATGTAACCTAATATTCCACATCAAGAAGAACAGCAGCAGAAATGACGCAGACAGTCGAAAGTAAGAATAAAGCATAGAGTTTACCATGGCAGCACGTTAAAGGCATATTGCAGTAAGCAGACAAGACAGTATAGAGGCATAGCCAATGTATGGGATGGAAAAGAAGGACACCTAAGAAAGAACTTCCGCTAACAATCAATTATGATTTTAAGAACTCTTTGAATCTGCCGCCAGTTTATGCGCGCTGCCTGCGTGACGTATTCAAGCGTACATAAGGCGAACTGCTTGACGCATGTTTCATTTCACTTGTGAACAAGGCTCCCGTGTGGGAGCCGAAACGTCTTTGCTGTGTGTTTTAACTTTCATTTTGGTCGGCGCAGTGCCTCGAGGTTTTACCTTCACCATGTATCATCCCGACCAGACGGGCTTCCGTCAAACATAAAACTTCAACTCTTTGAATAAGAGAAAAGCAGGCGTACGCCAAGATAGCATCTGTTAGGTGAATGCTTATTCTGTTAAATCCAGCATCGGTACCATGGGTGCTATAGCTGTTAGAATTTTACTTGCATATAAGTCAATCTCATTGCGTGTAAGTCAAACTTACATCCACGAGATCCTTCAAATCACCGATGGGTGAAAGTCACGAGAGGCAAAGCAACCCGCCATTCTTGCATTCTTCAGACTTCGTAACGAAGCACCATACAAGAGGAACTTCGATAATGATTTTACAGCGGCAGGAGCATGTGTGCGAAAGACTCACCACGCATTGTAGTACGCGGCACAGGAGAGTGGCTAAGTGCCAAGTGTCATGGAGCTGACAAAATTAAAAAAAAACGATTAAACAAAAATCGGCTGGGCGCAGACGTTCGCGAGCTTGTCTGTTGAGACGACGCGAGCGCCACCTCGTAACTCTGCTCAACCAATATATAGGGACGCTCAGAGCTTATCACCTATCCTCGCTCGAAAACTCTTGCGGAAAGATAAAACAACGTCACTGCCTTTATTTTTGTCTGGTGACTTAGAGGCAGCAGTATCAGCTTGAGAAGCGGAGCTCAGCCAACGTTTATTGCTTCGCACGGTGGTGGTGCGATCGCAGTATCTTGTATCTTAAGATACACGATACATTCTTCAATGTATCGGAAATACAGATACAGATATCTTGTTTTGCAAGACGTATCGCGACACAGATACAAGATCCCAAGAGTATCTAAGATAGTATCGAAGATACATGTATCTTCGATACTGCCCAGCACTGTTCCTACGGGAGCAGCGTTCTCTGCTTCTGCAATTAGTGCTACTGTTTTGCATTACATTTACATCCACTCCAAAAAAGAGCCACCCTGGCTAATTACGGACAGATGCACAGAGACAGTAAGGCTTTAGCAGGTCCATATGCATAATCTCATGCCACGACATTGTTTGATTGCAATAAGTCTCAAGCGACTTGACGGCTTAGACCAAGTACGAGGCTTGCTAGACCGGACGGTACGGGCCGTGGTACTTCGGAAGAAGTTTCGTAGACCGACCGGGGCCACCTAGGAGTCCAGAGCGCAGGCCCGAATCCAGGGGGTATGCCGCAGGGGCATAACCCTTAGCTCCCCTCACAAAAGTTTGATGGAGGGGGTTTTTACCGGCATGATGATGAGCATAGGTGTTTTCTCAAACTGTCAAGGCCTTCAGCAAGTCGCAAGCGCACCCTCCCCCCCCACTCCCTTCTGCTGAGGGCGCAGGTCGCCGGCAACCGGTTGGCGGGCCGGTGTGCGCCGAACAGACGGCGAAACGGTAGGCAAGCAGACGCGGAAACACGACAAAGCGCGGCCGCGAGCCGTTGCGATAGAAACGACAGAGTGATCTTCCACCGGCTACTTTGCTGCTGGCTTGCGTTTCCTTTATTGAATTCTCGGCGTTCGCCATTTTCCTACTAAGAAGGAGTGCTGTCTCACGCTGATAACGTACATGCCATTCGTGACCTGGGAGAGCTGGGCGCGCGGATAATAATGCAATCGAGAGGCATAAAAGATATCAGGACTATTTACGTGAGGCGAAACGACAGCCTTTATCACGTTCCTAAGTGTACGCTGCTTTCCTGATCAGCATAGGTAATTTATCGGGAATATCAGCCGATGACACAATGGCTTTGTTGCCGCAGCGCCACTTCACTCCGTTGAAAGAGTAATCACTTAGAGGGAACCTCAGGCATGGACACAGGCGTGTTGTCTTTACTCCTAATTTCCCGGAACAGGTACCCATGTAATCAGCAATGTACAATAGAGCAGAATGAAAAGAGCGAGGAAGAAGACTTCAAAACTAAAAAGCGCTTTTCGCATTACAGTTCTGCTTAACGATTCAATTAGCCAAGTATTCGATGCTCACTAGATTGCCCTCCGCACTGTTAGCGAGCCAAGCCTATAAGCCCAATATTGATTCATCAAACTATACGGACAGATCGAGCTCCCTTGCTTGTTCGCCTCAGGTTATGACTAACGTGTCGCTGATGCAATATATATATTGTAAGGGAAGAGAACAGGGTACACGCCCCGTACACTAGGCCGGCTGGTCTTATTCTGCCCTTCGTCCTTTTCTTCCTCGTGCTTGACCAGCACGAGGGCCCAAGCTAGGCTGCCGCTATCGTCATGACACTCGGTCATGACTGCGAAAGAGCGAAGCCCCGACAATGTCTCTGGTGGCCGATGCTGGCTGTGTCGCTGTGGTCATTCGCTACAGTGCTGAGGCTTGGCTTGGAGTTTTGCAGATGACGCTTCTGGTGTGCGGCAATTGACTGCATCTCGGTGGTGTGTCCCGGCAACACCGTGGTCCCGGCCACGCTGCGATTTCGTTCGGCGATCTGCCAGAAGAGTATCAGGAGGACGAGACTGGCGACATTGTTGTGGTCAGTTTCGGCCACGCAGGGGGTTTTTGCGGACAGCTGCCATAGATAGATTTGGGGGCGGCCTTTGGCTGTGTCGTGGCGAAAGCGGCAGACGCGGCCCGCCCAAAGAAGCTTGCCCGTAACATGCATCCGATAGACACACCGGGTGATTTTGGCTGGGGGTTTCTACAGCAGGCTTCTGGATAAATGATAGTACTTCAATGGGCTCTGGGATTATAGACAAGGCAACATTCTTGAGTTTGTGCCGGAGAACCTTGTCACTACAGCATGAGGTGACCGAAGTGCGCATTCAGTCAAGGAATGCTCTCGAAGCAGCAGAAGCGGCTCCGGTGGGTCGGTGAGCGCAGCGATGTCACTTGTGTGTGTCATGGGCTCTTCCGGTACCTTCGCGAAAGGCGACCAGACACCAGACATTATAATATATATATATATAACTGAAGTGCTAACAAAGGACCCGGAAGTAAAAAGTTTCAAAAAAATCAAGCACTTAGTGAAAAATTGTTCTGTAAAGGACTGACGTTCCGGCCGCGGGACCGCCTTCGTCGAAGTGATGCGAACAAGCGACGGTACCGCAATATAAAATGCGCAGTAACGTATCATAGCGCTGTTAATGGCTGACAAGCGATTGTTAAAAGCACGTGGGGAAACAGTGCGCGTGGTAGGAGAAGAAAAAAACGAGAATACACGCGTGCGCACTTGCGCAAGACAAAACGTAATAAAAGAGTAAAAATGATTAAGAATGAGTAAAAATGATGAAGCCACATAAACGTGTGTGTCACCGGTACCAACATATACCGGTACCAACAACCGTACCAACAATAGCACGTCATAGGTAAAACTGCGAGCAAGTTATCGATAAACATAAACCGGGGTGTAACATGGCACGAAGGCGCGATGGAAGGAACAACCAAAGGCTTACGTACTGTCGACCGCAAAAGTTTGCGGGATGTGCAAACGCGTGGCGGAGCGACGGAAAACTGCATTTCTGCGTCACCTAGCTACCGTGATGCGGCGGGTGTTGAGGCTATCGGCCTCGGCGATTAGCGACGGGCGCGTTTAGACAACGTGCCGTTGCCAGATCTAATCGCGGAGGCTGCGGCCGATAGCCTCAACACCCGCCGCATCACGGTAGGTGACGCAGCAATGCAGTTTTCGTCGCTCCGCCACGCGCTGCACATCCCGCAAACTTTTGCGGTCGACAGTACCTGTTTTTTCGTCCTACAGTACGCCGCTGTTTTCGCGGCCGGCATATCGGCGGCTGGCCTCCGGACAGCCTTGCGCTCTCGGACGGAATTCGCGAGGCCGCCCCCATCCTGAACCTTCCATTATCGGACGGAATCTGTGCTGCCCCTACTCTGGATCCAGACCTGCTAGCAACAGCTTGCTGGACCTGACTATAATCAAGCGCCACCTGCAGCACCACCAATGCGCAGCTGCGACATCAACGTCATCTCGCCCGGAACGGATAAGACCCAGCATTGATCGGCATCACGGCAGTGGGCACGGAGGCGCGATGGAAGGAACAACCAAAGGCTTACGTATCTGTTTTTTCGTCCTATAGGTTAGTTACCTCTCTAGACTGCCTTGTCGAGTTTCAGATCGGAATGGACCCTGTAATTATTGTGCTTCCGTGCCCTGAAGCCGTTATATTGCCTTTTTGTTCTTTGTTACTACTTCTTTGTGGGGATGTAGAAACCAACCCGGGCCCCGATAATTTGGCAGAATTGGTAAAGACGATAAAGGATTTGAACGAGCGCACAAAGAGAATGGGATCGGCAACAAACAACAATATTGAACACAGTATCTGTGTTAAAGGAAGGACAACGGTCTGTTTCAGAATCAATGAATGAAATAAAGGACAGGCTAGTGAAAGTTGAAAACCAAACCTCCGTTTCGAGCATTGGCAACAAGAAATGAAAGAACTGCGCACCACTATAGAGCGCCTCGAACAAGACCACCGGTATTCTTCATTCGCGTCTTGATTGACGCAGAAGATCGATCTAGGGCGAAATAATCTTGTTTTTTATGGACGTCCCCGGACACCGCAGATGAAACTACTTCCGAATCAGAAAAAACAGATAAGCAGTCTCTTGACTAATACTCTTAAAATTGACGTCACAGGTTCTGATATATGCGAGCCCACAGAATAGGCCCGAGACTCAACGAAAGCTCGACGACTTATAGCAAAGTTTGAAAGCTTTAAAACCAGGGAGCTGGTTTCCTTCAAAACGAGGTTTGCTAAAGAGCACAGACATAGCAATGAGCGAAGATTTTCTGCCAAACAACGCGGAACATAAGAAAAAAATTAATAGAATATGGTAAATCGAAGTCCACGTCATTCAAACTGCGATATAAAACACTGATTTTCGATGGCAAATCCTACGGGTACGACGAAAACCAGGACTGCGTTTTGAAATACGTAGAGGAGAGCACACACGTGAGCCCGAACGTAGCCGAAACTCTTCGCTCAGGTCGTAGGGTATGCCAAGTTAGGGCCATCCGAGGGGAAGGTGTCATAAACGAGTACAAGTGTTCGGTACTATTTACTAACATTCGTAGTTATTTTCCCAAGAAAGATGAATTCCTGTGCTATTATTGATGACTATAACGCTGACATTATTGTGCTGACGGAAACATGGCTAAATAGCAAATAACGAACTCCGAACTCTTTGAGTGTGAAAACCATTATACTGTTTACCGAAGTGATTGAACCGGCAGAATTGGTGGTGGCGTCTTGCTCGCTGTTAAAGATCAATTAATTGTTCTCTTGTGCCAATCAACACGAATTTAGAACTTATCTGGTGTTGCCTTACAATAAGTTTTAAGAAAATATATTGGGTGTCTGCTACAGATCCCCATCAAGTGACTTATCTTTTTGCGATGACCTTCACGATAGTTTAAATCTAATCACCATGCGTTTCCCTGGAGTTCAAATTATACTCTTAGGTGATTTTAATATTCGCAACATCGTCCGGTCTCACTCGCTCCCTTTTCTAACCCCACAACGGGCGAAGCCAATCGGTTCGTTTCAGTTTGCTCTGATTCGGCTTATCCCAGATAGTCAAACTTCCAACGCGTGTAACACAAAAGAAATCGTCACTCCTCGATCTCATTCTAACATCATCAACTGATAATATTTCTACAGCATCACACATGCCCGGGCTGAGCGATCACGACGTCTTGCTCTTCACGATTACAACGCCTCATCAAAAGATCAAGCGAGAGCGGAAAAAGTTTCGAGATTATAAAAAAGCTAAATACGAAGCCATCAACAATGAACTCTGCTTGTTTCTGGACACTTTTTTACCTAATTATCTAGAACGCTCCGTCGAAACTAACTGGGTCATTTCTAAAAATAAATCGGTGAGCTAACCACCAAATACGTTCCCCTTCGGACTGTCTACGCTAACAATAAATCGCCATGGTATAGCACATATTTGAAATCGATTATCCAATAAGAAAAAAACGCCTATACCGCACAGCAAAGCTTTACGCAACACCCTCTCACTGGCTAGCATACAAAAACGCTGCAGGTTCGTATCTCAGAGCCCTAAAATCAGCCAGATCCTCCTTCCTTAATTGCACGCTTCCACACTTACTGAAGGCTACCCAAAACGCTTTTGGAAATTGTCCGGGGAAATGCTCATAAAAATAGAATATCACTGCTGACAAGTTCTGGGACCCTGTAGCTGAGCATTTGTGTTCTACTCTGCTCAACGTAACTTTCACCTCGTCATGCTCAGCACCTAGCCTTCCTGATTTGATGCCTCAGATAAGTCCTACTGACTACCATTTAATGGATCCTATTGCTTTCAGCTCCACCGTATCAAAGCCATCATTCACAAGCTAAAATCTAAAGCGTCATTTGGAGTAGACGAAATCAATACTATATTCTTAAAAAACACTGCCGAATACTGCTCAATCATACTAGAGCACATTTACTCACAATCGTACAATTCTATCACCTTACCGTACGACTGAAAAACCGGTAGAGTAATTTCCTATTCACAAATCAGGACCGTCCCACGACCCACAGAATTACAGACTGATTTCCCTTACATCAGTGCCTTGCAAAGTTATAGAACATATAATTTACACACATCTGGTTAATTTTAAACACTATCATTCTAAACAACTATCAAAGAACTGCGAGTGTTACTAACATGAAAGACATCCTACACCTTCCACCGCTATCACGCCGCAGGAAACTCTCTCGTCTCTGTCTTTTCCATAAAATCTATTACCACAACTCATATTTACATTCCATATTCATTCAACCGCCGTCGTACATTTCATCACGCATCGATCACCGTCAAAAAGTAAACATTCCGCACAGCAACAGCGTCGGTTTTTCACATTCATTTCTCCCCTGAACGACCAGAGATTGGAACACTCTACCTGCATCACTCACAGGCATAGCTAACACCAATAAGTTCAAAATCGCACTACAGAGGTTCTTTTCAAGTTAGCATCGCTCAGTGCTTGTTTTACAGCTTTGATTGTTCTGTATGTTCTCGCTACGCTGCTCGAAATTTAGTTCTTTACGAATTGCTACTTTTTTTGCGCATTATGTTTTCCATTGTAACTCTCTTAGCAGTGTAGTCAACGACCTCATCTTCTAACACTTTTGTGCCAATTAAATTAAGTGGTCTCGGCTCATGTGTTATTCACCAGGCGTACTTTTAAGTGCGAATGCACTTTATAAGCGACCCTGAATCCGCCGTCCCATAGCAACGGCGCGAGGAAAGGAGAGGAGCGTCTGTAGCAACGGCGCAGCGACGTCACACCCCACGTGACTGCGCGCGCTCCGCTCCTCACCGCGGTTCGCGCGGGCGCGCGCCGGCTCCGTACCGCTCTTCTAGGTGGCATTGGGTGCAGTGCTTCGCCGCTCCTTCTCTCGCCGTTCGCTCTCTCTTCTCCCTGCGCCCCACTCTCCCCGTCCGCTGGCTGGGCGCCTCTCGAAATGTGTGCTCGAGACGCCGCTGTGAAACGCCAACGGCGACCACAAGGCTGAGATTATGGCCGTCAGTACAATGACAACACAAACAGGTGCTGATGA
Source organism: Rhipicephalus sanguineus (assembly GCF_013339695.2). Taxonomy (NCBI): domain Eukaryota; kingdom Metazoa; phylum Arthropoda; class Arachnida; order Ixodida; family Ixodidae; genus Rhipicephalus; species Rhipicephalus sanguineus. The sequence continues at coordinate 189,263,243 of NC_051179.1, read as the reverse complement.
ATGTGTAAATAAATGGTTACGGTACAAATCCTCGTCTCGTCATTAATTTACGCCATTAAAATTACTGCGCCGTGTACTCTCGGCGCAAGAAATGCATTCGCATTTCCTCACGATTCCCTTCGGGGAGGTGGGGGCATTTTTTTACTTTTGCCTTTGTTATTGTAACCGAAATTTGTTAAAAGTGCCATCGTGATAGTTTATTTCTCTTTTGTACCTATAACCAAGTAGTCATTATGTGTTAACCTTTGCCCCTCCCCCTCTTCAATGTACATTTGTACGCTGAGGGTATTTGAAATAAATAAAACAAATAAATAAATAAATAAAACATCTTGTCATGATCCGACAAAGCTCAAACAGGGAACTAATCTATCTGCGTGAAAGCATAGCGGCAATAATAGCGGCGGTAGTCGAGAGTATTTAGGAAGCTAAATGGGTAAAAATGAAAGTTTGCCAGCGCTTTCATTCATACCACAAGTGACGGCTTTAAACTTATAGATTAAATACGATTCTCGAAGCTCTCTTTCGTGGTGGGAACGGAAACCAGATTGAAGGATTGTAGCTGTAATATTATCAAATGAGTGGCCGTTGTTATTATGAGTGCCGTTGTTATGAGTGCCGTTGTTATATGAATAAAACGGATTATATAAGCGAAGCCCATAGACAGCTTAACAATCCGACTTTTTATAAGCACTTAGACTATGATCCCACTGAAGAGTTTAAAGCAGTTGTCCAAGATACCGTCAACGATCTCGTAAAAGATAATCAATTAGGCGACAAGGCAGTACGCTCCCTCGTCCCGCTCAGTCCCGTCCCTGGCAGGTTCTACTTGCTGCCCAAAATACATAAAGAATACTGTCCTGGACGCCCCATTGTTTCGGGCATTGGCACTGTTACGGAGCAACTTTCCCGCTACGTTGATGTAATAATCAGTAGCCTTCCATGTAAATTCTCGTACTATCTCAAAGACACAAATCATTTTTTGTTGGACATTGATGAACTCGTGATACCCGATAATTCCTTGCTCGTGACATTAGATGTGGTTTCACTGTATACCAATATACCCCATAGCGATGGCATCAAGGCAGTAATTCAAGCGTACGAAGAACTGTCTGATGAAAAGCCTATTGGAAGTGATACATTAGCTACCTTATTGAAATTAATCTTACAGCTTAATAATTTTGAATTTGATGGCTCCCACAACCTTCAAGTAAGTGGAACAGCAATGGGCACTCGCACTGGAACTAATTACGCTAGCCTTTTCATGTCTGTTCTGGAAAATGACTCTTTAAGAAATCGTGCGTTAAAGCCTCTTTATTATAAGCGATTTATAGATGACATTTTTTTGATCTGGCCTCATGGTGAAAATGAACTTTTATCTCTTATAGCTGATTTCAACATTGTTCACCAATCTATTTCGTTTTCGCATGAATACTCTCGTTCTACCGTTAACTTTCTGGACGTCACAGTTTGCATGTCTGACAAAAAACTAACCACTAGGCTTTACAGAAAACCTACAGACAGGCACCGTTCTCTTCACTTTAAAAGTTCACATGTAAAACATTGGAAAACCAGTATACAGTACAGTCAGGCGCTCCGCTTTAAGAGAATTTGCTCTGAGCAGTCAGACTTTTATGCAAACTGCGTACAACTCCGCGAATCTTTGATCCAGCAGCAATACCCACCCCGCATTGTTGAGGATGCCGTCAAAACAGCCGATGCGCTGAATCGCAAGGATTTGTTTAGCGTGTAGCGAAGCGATCGAACCTGGTAATGGGTCGTCCTCTCGAACACCTCCTAGTGGGTCGCCCTCTTCGGCTCTTTTCGAAGAGAACGCAACTCGCGCTGAGAGTCGGCCCCGCCTTGACTGTCGCTGTTGAGTATCGTCGCCGCTAATAAACCTCTTTATAATTTGGTGGAGAGTGCTGAGCCTTCACAACAACTTCGGCCCTCATTCGATGCCCCCGGCTCTTCGATCCCGTACCCTGCCGCCTACCATGTCTCAAGACGCCTCCCAGCAAACGACCCCGCCAGCACCGACATGTCCCGGTGTCCCTCGTATTCGCGACCCTCCAGTCTTCACTGGCGCCGATGGTACCGATGTGGAGGACTGGCTCGCCATTTACGAGCGCGTGAGTGTCCCCAATAAATGGGACGAGGCCGGAAAATTGACTAACCTGGTTTTCTACGTCGCGGGTGTGGCGGGCCTGTGGTACAACAACCACGCATCCGATTTTACGACGTGGTCCGACTTCAAGACCGCCATTATCAACGTGTTCGGCCGACCTGCCGTTCCTAAGCTCCAGGCCGAACAGCGCTTACGTGAACGCGCTCAGCAGACCAGTGAATCATTCACCAGTTACATTGAAGACGTCCTCGACTTCTGTAAGAAAGCCGACGCCACCATGTCCGATTCTGACAAGATCAGGCACATCATGAAAGGCATCGACGACGACGCCTTCACCATGCTGCTCGCCAAGAACCCCAGCACAGTGGCAGAGGTCATAACGCTCTGCCAAAGCTATGAGGAGCTGCGCCGGCAGCGATCGATGACCCGTCGCTCTCCATCACGCGACGCCGAGCTTGCTGGCTTGTCGACCATACCCGACCACTCCGCGTTGCTCGCAGAGATCAAGACCTTCGTACGCGAGGAAATCGCGCGCCAGTTCTCTCTGCTGGACTTTGCTCGCCCTCGGTACGCTCAACAGCCGTCGACCACCCTTCTGCCTCCCCTCCGTCGAGCAATTGAGCAGGAAATCGCGGAGGTCATGCCCGAGTACCACCAGCACCATCCGGCTCCTGCACCTTCGAGTTACGCCCAAGTTGTCGCAAAACCGGCCCCATCAATCGCTACGGCTGCCCCACACATTTACACCGAAGCCTCCACTCGACCTCACTCTTTCGAAGCTGATGTACCGATAGCCTACGCCGACGTCACGCACAGGCCACGACTGCAGCCCACCATGCAGTCCTATCAGTTGCCGCCCCGTCAATCCCGTCCTGCACCATGGGCGGGCCCTGCCCCAGCGAACCGATGGCGCACACCAGACAACCGCCCCATATGCTTCGCATGCGGTTACGCCGGCCACGTGGCGCGCTATTGCAATCGCGTGCAGCCGCCTAGAGACGTGTCGCCTGCCTCCATCCAGTCGAACAGGCCGTATTACGACGCACCTACGCCTCCGTCGCCGCCGTCTCGCCCAGCTGCACCTACCCGCCGTTCCCCGTCACCACGACGCCGCTCGCTGTCACCGATGCGGCCATGTTCGGTCCCACCCGACCAGGAAAACTAGTCGTCGCGGTCCACGAGGCAAGGGCTGCGACGCTATCGAACTGCGAAAGCCCTCAGCGAAGACCATCGAACGTGATAGACGTTTTTGTGGACGGTGTTCGCGCATCTGCCCTTATGGATACTGGAGCCGCCGTATCTGTTATGGACGCTAAACTAAGCCGCCTGCTACGAAATGTGACGACGCCGCTTTCCGGGCTTCTACGTCTACGCCCCCGTTCCTCCCTGGAGCGCTCGTTTGGCTCTCTGTCCCTACCACTGCAACTGGCCTCTCTTCCAAACTACTGCCCAAATACGCAGGCCCCTACCGTATCGTCGAACGCACATCCCCGGTCAACTACCTGATCGAACCCATAGAACCATCTTCGGACATGCGCCGTCGAGGGCGCGACATTGTCAACGTGGAGCGCCTGAAGCCCTACCACGACCCCCTCATAGTGACAAGTTGCTAGGTCGCGAGGCGGCTCCCTTTTCGTACCCGGGGTAAATGTAGCAAAGCGATCGAACCTGGTAATGGGTCGTCCTCTCGAACACCTCCTAGTGGGTCGCCCTCTTCGGCTCTTTTCGAAGAGAACGCAACTCGCGCTGAGAGTCGGCCCCGCCTTGACTGTCGCTGTTGATTATCGTCGCCGCTAATAAACCTCTTTATAAGCGCTAAAACGCAACCATCCGCTCAGGCACAAAGTAATCTAGTTCTAACACACTCAGCATCGGTGCCAAACGTTTCCTCAATTCTCAAAAAACTTTTCAACATACTAGCGCAGAGTGCTCATCTTCAAGTAATATTTCCATTGCCACCTCGGGTAGTCTTCAGACGCTCTCGCAATCTGCATGACATCCTAACTTCATCTAAAACAAGGGTTCCCGATAATGTCGGTTGTCGACCTTGCAAAAAACCACGATGCAAGGTTTGCGCGCATACGACGACGTCCCACATTGCTAAAAGCACTGCTTCTGATTTCTTCTACAAAATTAAAGGAAATTTTACGTGTGACACTCACAATTGCATCTATTTGCACGAATGTTCCGTCTGCAAATTACAGTACATTGGACAAACCGAAACGCCCTTCAGATATCGGTTCAACAACCACAAGTGTCATGCTGCCACCATTCCTAACCTTCCGCTATCAAAACACGTGCACATTCCGGGCCACTCATTTGATAATATTACAGCTACAATCCTTCAATCTGGTTTCCGTTCCCACCACGAAAGAGAGCTTCGAGAATCGTATTTAATCTATAAGTTTAAAGCCGTCACTTGTGGTATGAATGAAAGCGCAGGCAAACTTTCATTTTTACCCATTTAGCTTCCTAAACACTCTCGACTACCGCCGCTATTATTGACGCTATGCTTTCACGCAGATAGATTAGTTCCCTGTTTGAGCTTTGTCGGATCATGACAAGATGTTACACCCGCGTTTATGTTTATCAATAACTTGCTCGCAGTTGTACCTATGACGTGCTATTGATGTTTGTACCGGCGACACACACGTTATGTGGCTTCATCATTTTTTACTCATTGTTAATCATTTTTTACTCTTTTATTCGTTTTGTCTTGCGCAAGTGCGCACGCGTCTATTCTCGTTTTTTCTTGTTCTATCATGCGCACTGTTTCCCAACGTGCTTTTAACAATCCCTTGTCAGCCATTAACAGCACTATGATACGTTACTGCGCATTTTATATTGCGGTACCGTCGCATGTTCGCATCACTTCGTAGAAGGCCGGTCCCGCGGCCGAAACGTCAGTCATTTACAGAACCATTTTTCCTACGTGCGTAATTTTTTTGAACTATATATATATATATAATATATATATATATATATATATATATATATATATATATATATATATGTATATATATATCATCAGCCTGTCTACGCCCACTGCAGGGCAAAGGCCTCTCCCATGTTCCACCGATCAACCCGGTCCTGTGCTTTCTGTTTGCACGTTATACCTACAAACTTCTTCATCTCATCTACCCACCTAATTTTCTGTCTCCCGCTCACGCGTTTGCCATCTCTTGGAATCCAGTCGGTTACCCTTAATGACAACCGGTTATCCTGCCGACGTGCTACGGGCCGTCCCATATCCATTTCTTCTTCTTGATTTCAACTACGATATCCTTAACCCCCGTTTGTTCCCTGACCCACGCTGCTCTCTTCCTGTCTCTTAAGGTCACACCTATCATTCTCCTTTCCATCGCTCGCTGCGTCATCGAACCCGCTTTGTAAGTCTCCAGGTTTCTGCTCCGTAGGTAAGTACCGGTAAGGTGCAGCTGTTACATACCTTCTTCTTGAGGGATAGTGGTAGGCTACCATTCATGATTTGATAATGCTTGCCGAATGAGCCCCATCTCATCCTTATTCTTCTAGTTATTTCACTCTCATGGTTCGGCTCCGCGGTTACTGCCTGTCCTAAGTAGACGTACTCCTTTACAACTTTTAGTGTCTCGCCCCCCAACGCAAAGTGCTGTTCTCTGCCAAGATTGTTCCACATTACTTTAGTTTTATGCATATGAATTTTCAGACCTACTCTTCTGCTTTCCTTATCCAGTTCAGTAATCATGAGCTGTAATTCGTCTCCCGCGTTACTCATCAACGCAATGTCATCAGCGAATCGCAGGTTACTGAGATACTCTCCATTAACTCTTATCCCTAATTCTTCCCAATCAAGGGCCCTCAAAACCTCCTGTAAACACGCGTTGAATAGCATTGGAGAGATCGTGTCTCCCTGCCGTACGCCCTTCTTTATTGGGATTCTGTCGCTTTCTTTGAGGAGGACTAAGGTGGCTGTGGATCCGCTGTAGATTTCTTCTATTATCTTTGCATAGGCTTCGTCGATGCTCTGATTCCGCAGTGCCTGCATGACTGCTGATGTCTCAACCGAATCAAATGCCTTCTCGTAATCTATGAAGGCTATGTATAGGGGTTCCTTGTATTCCGCGCTTTTCTCTATCACCTGATTGATAGTATGAATATGGTCTATTGTTGAGAAGCCTGTAAGAAATCCTGCCTGGTCCTTCGGTTGATTGAACTCTAATGTCTTAATAATTCTGTTAGCAATTACTTTTGTAAATAGTTTGTAGACAACGGACAGTAATCTGATGGGCCTGTAATTTTTCAGGTCCTTGACGTCGCCTTTCTTATGGATCAAGATGATGTTGGCATTCTTGCAAGATTCTGGTATCCTCGCCGTCAAGAGACACTTCGTATACAGGGTGGCCAGTTTCTCTAACATAATCTCTCCACCGTCTTTCAACAGGTCTGATGTTACCTGATCCTCACCAGCAGCTTTGCCTCTTTGCATTCCCTTTAGGGCTTTCTTTACTTCTCCTGTTAATACTGGTGGGATGTCAGATTCCTCTGGGATATTACTGCTTCTTACGTTATCATCCTGAATGGCTCGGCTGCTGTACAGATCTTTGTAGAACTCTTCCGCTACCTCAACTATTCTATCCCTATTGGTTGTGACCTTGCCTTCCTTGTCCCTTAATGCATACATCTGATTTTTGCCTATGCACAATTTTGTCGTCATAGCTTTGATGCTTCTTCCGTTCTTTAGAGCATGCTCAATTCTCTTCATATTATACTTTCTTATGACGGCTACATTACGCCTATTGATTAACTTCGAAAGCTCCTCCAGCTCTATTTTGTCTGTTGCATTTGAGGCTTGCATTGCTTGACGTTTCTTAATGACGTTTTTCGTCTCTTGGGATAGCTTACCAGTGTCCCGTCTAACGACTCTACCCTCGACTTCCACAGCACACTCCTTAAGGATACTAGTCAGATTATCAGTCATTGCGTCAACGCTAAGGTCGGTTTCCTCGTTTAAAGTCGCGTACCTATCTGAAGTGAAACTCTGAATTCCTGTACTTTCCCACTCAGAGCTATATCATTAATCGGCTTCTTGCGTATCAGTTTCTACCGTTCCTTCCTCAAGTCTAGTTGAATTCTAGATCTTACCTTTCTATGGTCACTGCATCGGATCTTGTTAACTACTTCCACATCCTGTACAATGTCCGGGGGGAGACACATTATGAAGTCTATTTCATTTTTAGTTTCGCCATTAGGACTCCTCCACGTCCACTTACGAGTAGCTCGTTTTCTGTAGAAGGTATTCAGGATCCGTAAATTGTTCTGTTCTGCGAAGTCTACTAGTAACTCCCCTGTGGCGTTTCTTGAGCCGATGCCACATTCCCCAGCTGCATGATCTCCAGCCTGCTTCTTGCCTACCTTTGCATTAAAGTCGCCAATCAGTACAGTATGCTGTGTCTACGTTACTCATTGCTGATTCTACGCCTTCGTAGAATAGTTCAACCAGTTGATCATCATGGCTGGATGTAGGCGCGTATGCCTGTACCACCTTCATCTTGTAGCTCTTATTAAACTTAATTACGATACATATCACCTTCTCATTAATGCTATAGTATTCTTCTATATTGCCAGCTATATTTTTATGAATAAGGAACCCCACTCCTAGTTCTCTTCTGTCAGGTAAGCCACGATAGCATAGGACGTGTCCGTTCTTCAGCACTGTATAAGCCTCCTGTCGCCTCCTAACCTGACTGAGCCCTATTACGTCCCGTTTAACACCCTCTAATTCCTCGAATAGTATATCCCTTTCAGTCACGGATTATGATGCACTGTATGCAAATGCATCAAATTTCCATGGCACGATTTCAAGGCACTCAGTATAACATTCCAAGAAATAAAATAAAGGAATGTGTTGTTTTGTGTGAGTTACAGTAATTAATGCGAAATAGCGGGTAATTAAATATCTAGTTATTCTGCAATCAGTCAGCTTCAATCCTTGCATAAAAGGAATCAACTATTAGGCCCAAAATGCATGCACAGTTTGTTTTTTGGTTGTATGCTTTTCGAGCGAAGAAAAAAAATGCTCTTGACGTTGGTCCTGGAACGTCGCACGTCGAACGATCGTCGAACATGGTAGTGTCTGTAGCAAAGTGATCATCTGCAGCAATATACAGCATATTGAAGTTAAATAAGCGCTAGTTGTCCCCTCAGGAAGCCTGCACGAATGTGCACACTAAGTTTCAGGTCATTTGAAGAAACACGCGGTGTGTGATGCGACTTCGAAGTTGATGTGTACAATTGTACACACCGTGAGGTAAAACTGTAATGACGCAAAGAAGACGGGGACGAAGCGAAGACACGAACAGACAGACACGGGCGCCGTTCGTGTCTTCGCTTCGTCCCCGTCTCTTTGCGTCATTACAGTTTTACCTCAAGTTATGAACCAACTAGCTCAGCAACAAGCCCTGTTGTACACACCGTGACTGAAAGGCATATATATATATATATATATATATATATATATATATATATATATATATATATATATATATATATATATATATATATATATATATATATAAAAGCTTCTTGTCTACTGCTTCGACAAGGTCCTATACAGCTGCGAGGAGAGACCTTTTCCAATTGCGTTTAACCTCCATGCTTTCAGTGTCAGTATAGTTGCTCATATTAAAGGATATGGTGCAGTTTATTTCATTTCCAGCTTCTTAAAAACTCAGCGTTGCCCGTCTTTCTGTATGCCTCAGGCTTTTGAAACGCACATCGAGCGCCTAACAGATTTCTTCGAGAACCAAGTTTTCCTGTTTTATTGCAAGCAAATGATCACGCTTTTGCACCGTTTTGAATGAACGATTCTCCGCAGATAGAACGTGAAGGTAGGATATCTATTGTCTTACGGTCCATTAGTTGTCAGGCTAGGGCATAGATTTTTCCTACGGCATCGGAAGGTGTTTCGACCCAAGCAAGGCTTGTCGAACGTGCTGTCCATGAAGTACCACTCTGGCATAGAAAAGTAACCCTGACTTTCTTTCAATGGCCTGTGTCCGTTGCCCAATGTGAGCATCGATCTTTGCGTGAAGGAGCATCCTTGCAATTCTGTTCCCGAATTTAAGCATCCTTTCACCATCTTCCTCTTTTTGTTCCA
>NC_051179.1:189213980-189251480 GCF_013339695.2 Rhipicephalus sanguineus | reverse complement strand
CGATGCACGACAGTCACGACGAAGCGCAGACTCTCACGAGCACGAGCACGAGGGGCGTGCTCTCCGAGAAGAAGCGAAGAGGGCGACCCACTAGAAGGCGCTGAAGAGGACGGCCCATTACAACGTTCCAATGCTTCTCTACAATTACCCCGGGTACGAAAAGGGAGCCGTCTGGCGACCTAGCAGCTGGTCACTATGAGCGGGTCATGGTAGGGCTTGAGGCGCTCCACGTTGACGATGTCGCGCCCCCGACGGCGCATGTCGGAAGATGGGTCGATGGGTTCAATCAGGTAGTTGACCGGGGATGTGCATTCGACGACACGGTAGGGGCCTTCGTATTTGGGCAGCAGTTTCGAAGAGAGGCCAGTTGCAGTGGTAGGTACCGAGAGCCACACGAGTGCTCCAGGTAGGAACGTGGGTGCAGAAGTGTTGGTCTCACCGCGGATGCTTTTCTGCCGCTCTTGGTCTTGCGTAGTAAAGGTCTTCGCAAGCTCGCGACACTCCTCAGCAAGTCTGGCTGTGGCAGAAATAGGCGCACACTCAGATCGATCCGGCTTGTATGGAAGGATTGTGTGGATTGTGTGCGACGGGTGCCTGCCGTACAATAGGAAAAATGGTGAGAAACCAGTGGTGCTTTGAGGGGCGGTATTGTAGGCGTAGGTGACGAAAGGTAGAATGGAATCCCAATTTGTGTGATCGGCGGCGACATACATCGAGAGCATGTCTCCGAGCGTGCGGTTAAAGCGTTCCGTGAGCCCATTCGTCTGCGGGTGGTAAGCAGTAGTTTTGCGGTGAACAACGTTGCACTCTTTGAGGATGGCTTCGACGACTTCCGACAGGAAGACACGGCCTCGATCGCTGAGCAGCTCCTGGGGTGGACCGTGGCGCAGCATGAACCGGCGGAGCAGAAAGGAGGCTACATCGCGCGCTGTAGCCGCTGGGAGGGCGGCAGTTTCGGCGTATCGCGTAAGGTGGTCTACAGCGACGATGGCCCAGCGGTTACCAGCCGAAGTCAGAGGGAGTGGTCCATACAAATCGATGCCAACGCGCCAAAATGGCCGGTCAGGGCAAGGTAAAGGTTGCAGACCTGCTGGTGACTGGTGCGTTGAAGTTTTGCGGCGCTGACAATCGATACAGGAGCGAACGAACTTCTGCACGTAGCGGTACATGCCTCGCCAAAAGTACCGTTGGCGAATGCGGTGGTATGTTTTCAATACCCCAGAGTGCGCACACTGCGGATCAGCGTGGAACGATTCGCATATTTCAGAACGCAGACTGCGGGGTATTACTAGTAGCCACTGGCGGCCGTCGGCGTTGTAATTGCGTCGGTGGAGGAGGTCGTCGCGAATGGCGAAATGGTGGGCCTGACGACGCAACGCGCGAGTGGATGGTGTTGCCGAAGGATCAGTGAGCAAGTCTAGCAGTGAAGCGATCCATTGATCCTTGCGCTGTTCGGTAGCGACAGTGTGAACGTCGATGGAACAAACGGCATTGTGAGACATTGAGCTGTGGGTATTGTCGTCAGGCAAGGGGGAGCGCGAGAGTGCGTCGGCGTCAGCATGCTGGCGTCCGTTGCGGTACAGCACGCGGATATCGTAGTCCTGCAGGCGAAGTGCCCAGCGGGCGAGGCGGCCTGATGGATCCTTCAATGATGACAACCAGCAGAGTGCATGGTGGTCGGTGATGACATCAAATGGGCGACCATACAAATAAGGTCGGAACTTCGTAAGGCCCAGATGATCGCCAGGCATTCCTTTTCGGTGACGGTGTAATTGGTCTCGGCTTTGGTGAGCGTACGACTTGCATATGCCACGACATATTCAGGGAACCCTGGTTTGCGCTGCGCAAGGACAGCGCCAAGGCCAACACCGCTGGCGTCTGTGTGCACCTCTGTAGGGGCCGTAGGGTCGTAGTGGCGTAGTATGGGAGGCGACGTCAACAGACGACGGAGCTTCGCGAAAGCGTCGTCGCACTCTGACGACCATGAATTGAGGGACCCATTACTTCCGAGGAGCTTCGTCAGCGGCGATATGACGGTCGCGAAGTTTCGAATGAAGCGCCGAAAGTAGGAACACAGTCCTACGAAACTGCGCAGTTCTTTGACGGACGTAGGTTTGGGGAACTCGGTCACGGCCCGAAGCTTGGCTGGATCGGGAAGAATACCGTCCTTGGACACGACGTAACCGAGTATTGTCAGCTGCCGTGCTGCAAATCGGCACTTCTTTAGATTCAGTTGTAGACCGGCGTCGCTCAAACGCATCAAAACATGCTGCAGGCGTTGAAGATGCGTGGAGAAGTCCGGAGCGAAAACAACGACGTCGTCGAGGTAGCACAAGCATGTGTGCCATTTCAGGTTGCGCAGAACGGTATCCATCATGCGCTCAAAGGTGGCGGGCGCATTACACAGCCCGAAACGGCATGACGTTGAATTCGTACAAGCCGTCGGGCGTGAGAAAGGCGGTCTTCGGTCGAGCGTCATCAGCCATGGGTACTTGCCAGTACCCTGAGCGCAAATCGAGAGATGAAAAGAATTCTGCTCCTTGCAGGCTGTCAATCGCGTCGTCTATTCGCGGTAGTGGATACACGTCCTTACGAGTGATCTTGTTGAGTCGTCGGTAGTCCACACAGAACCGCACAGAACCGTCCTTCTTCGCAACAAGAACGACAGGAGACGCCCAGGGGCTGTTAGAGGGTCGAATAACATCTCGTCGAAGCATGTCGTCGACTTGCTCGTTGATTACACGGCGTTCTGTGGGAGATACGCGATATGGACGTTGCCGCAGTGGCGGCTGGGCGCCAGTGTCGATGCGATGCGTAACGGCGGAAGTGCGGCCGAGAGAAGTTTGAGCGACATCGAAAGAAGAGCGAAATTCGTCCAACTAGGCCCAGAAGCTGGGAACGCTGGACCGGTGTAAGGTCGTCAGCAATGGAGGAACCAAAGACATCAGCGGGTGATGAACCAGACGTCGAAACAGCGCCGAGCGTACTGGAACTGTGGCAGTGCATTTCATCTGGTTCGTCCATAACTTGTGCGTCTTCGAGGGGTTCCACGCTGCCGAGACATTCCCCTCGGACCAACATAACACTGTACGGAGATGGGTTGATAACAAAAATTGACGTACTGCCCTGAGTGACTTGCACGGTCGCGAAAGGCACCAGCATGCCTTTCCTCGTGCAAACACGGTCAGATGGCGAGAGAAGTGCAACGGTGTCGGAGAGACTGGCGCAGTACACTGACACCGCCGTCGACGAGTTTGCAGGCACCTTGGTGTCGTCTTTGACAAGTACCTTGCCCGCAGCCGATGGACTGTCTGCCGGCGCCAATTCAGAGAATGGTGAGAGCTCTATTATCGGCTGGTGCGCAATGAATGACGGCGTCAGTGGCGGGAGAGAAAATCCCATCCTAGGATGACGTCGTGAGAGCAGGCAGGAATTATGATCAATTCGACGGCGTACAGATCATCCTGAATAATGACGCGAGCTGTGCACACCGCTGTTGGGTGAATACTTTGGGCGCTGGCTGTACGGAGGGAGAGCCCGGAAAGCGGCGTCGTCACTTTTCGCAGTAGTCGGCTAAACTTGGCGTCCATAACGGATACGGCGGCTCCAGTGTCGATAAGGGCAGATGCGCGAACACTGTCCACAAACTACGTCAATCACGTTCGAGGGGCTTCGCTGAGGGCTTTCGCAGTTCGATAGCGTCGCAGCCCTTGCCTCGGGGACTGCGACGACTAGTTTTCCTGGTCGCGTGAGCCCGACGTGGCCGCATCGGCGACAGTGAGCGACGTCGTGGAGACGGTGAAGCGGCGGGTAGATGGTGCGGGGCGGGACGTCGGTGACATAGGCGGCGCTTGGTCATAATAAGGGCTGCTTGATGAGCTGGTCAGGGTTGATGCGACCCGAGGCGGCTGCACGCGATTGCAGTAGCGTGCGACGTGACCGGCGCAACCGCACGCAAAGCAAATGGGGCGGTTGTCGGAAGTGCGCCAGCGGTTCGCGGGTCCCATCCATGTCGCAGAACGGGATGGACGAGGCGGCTGCTGATATGAGTGCATTGTGGGCAGCAGTCGGGGCCTGGGGACGACGTCGACGTATGTAGGCGGCACAGCCGCGTCGAAGGCCTGTGGTCCGACGACGGCTTCGGCGTAACTCCGCGGGCCAGCCACAGGAATCGCTGGGGGCGGCCTGGCTACAGCTTGCGCGTAGCTTAGTGGTGCAGGCACTAGAGGCGGCTGGTGGTATTCGGGAATGACCTCCGCGATTTCTTGCTGAATCGCTCGGCGGAGAGGAGGCAGAAGTGTAGTTGGCGGCTGGTCAACATGCTGCGGTGGAGTGAAAGCCAGTAGAGAGACCTGGCGGGCAATTTCCTCACGCACGAACGACTTGATTTCGGCGAGCAAGGTGGAGTGGTCAGGAATTGCCGACAAGCCTGCGAGATCAGCATCGCGTGATGGCGCTCGACGGGTCATCAAGCGCTGCCGGCGCAGCTCGTCGTAGCTTTGGCACAGGGTAATGACCTCTGCCACTGTGCGAGGGTTTTTGGCCAGCAGCATGGTGAAGGCATCGTCGTCGATGCCTTTCAGAACATTCCTGATTCTGTCAGACTCCGACATGCTCGCGTCGGCTTTCTTGCACAGGTCAAGGATGTCCTTCGATGTAGCTCGTGAACGATTCCCCTGCCTGCTGAGCTCGTTCACGTAAGCGCTGTTCGGCTTGAAGCTTACGAACGGCAGGGCGGCCAAACACGTGACGATGGCGGTCTTGAAATCGGACCACGTCGGGAAATCGGATGCATGGTTGTTGTACCACATGCCTGCCACACCCGCGAGGTAGAAAACCAAGTTGGTCAGCTTGCCTGCTTCGTCCCATTTATTGGGACACTCACACGTTCGTAGATCGCGAGCCAGTCCTCGACGTCGGTGCCATCCGCGCCGGTGAAGACAGGAGGGTCGCGGATACGGGGGACACCGGGACAAGCGGTCGGGGCAGGGGCGGCGTTTGCAGAGCAGCGTCTTGCGGCATGGTAGATGGCACGGTACGGGATCGGAGCTCCAGGGGCATCGAATGGAGACCGAAGTTGTGGTGACGGTACAGCACTCTCCACCACTTTGTAAAGGCGTTTATTGACGGCTGGTTTGACGGCGACGATGCACGACAGTCACGACGAAGCGCAGACTCTCACGAGCACGAGCACGAGGGGCGTGCTCTCCGAGAAGAAGCGAAGAGGGCGACCCACTAGAAGGCGCTGAAGAGGACGGCCCATTACAACGTTCCAATGCTTCTCTACAATATATATTTGTGCGAATTCCGGCGCGACGTGTAGAAAGGCGCTCTTTACGCGCTCATCAAAGCTTTGGCATAGTTCAATGACTTGCGTTACTGTCTGAGGGCACTTGGCTACTAGCATATGGAACGCATCGTCATCTATGCCTTGCAGGATGTGCCTTATTTTGTCAGATTCTGCCATTGACACATTCACCCGCTTACAGAGGTCGATGACATCCTCAGTATAGCTTGTGAAGGTCTCACCGTTTTTTTTGGGCTCTGGCACGCAGGCGGTGTTCGGCGCGAAGCTTTCGCACGCCTGGCCTACCGAAGAACGAAGTGAGTTTCTCTTTGAAAGCCGACCAGGTGGTGAAATCGGCTTCATGGTTGAAGTACCATAGCTTGGCCACATCAGTCAGGTAAAAGCTGACGTGCATCAACTTTCCATTTTCATCCCATTTGTTCGGACCGCTCACGCGCTCAAACTCTACCAGCCAGTCTTCGACATCCATTTCGTCTGTGCCGCTGAACATCGGAGGGTGACGTTGACGAAACACCCCAGCACACATGACCAACGTGGGTGTAGGTGGGGCTGGAGAGGGAACGGTGTCCTCGGTCATTGCGGAGGCAGATGGTAAAGTGCGGTTGCGGAGCTTCAGGACGAGGAGGGAACTACCCAGCAACTCCACCAAAAGCAACAGGTGGGTTCTTCTAAAGAGGTTCGACACGGCGCCTGGCACAAGGGTCACGAATGCGAGACAGCGTCAGCACAGACAACAGACCGAGCGCGCAACACACGAACGCAACGGGTATGAGCCAATTTGTGGTCGTATCCCTACGAGCGCGTTGATCGGGAAAGGAAAGGAACGTCGGTGCTGTCGCTGCTCATCGACTCCACAGTCTGCAACGCCGGACATGGCCGAGAGCGAGGATACAGCGGATGCAGGTTCATGAGGTCGGTTGTGGGCGCTATAATCGCAACCGAGCTGTTCGGCGTTCACTGATTTGTTGTGTCGTTGGAGTTCTTTGCGGACGATCTGCCATACTGTTGCCGTAAGTTCAAACTGAAAAGTGTAGCTGTCTTCGACGCTCGTAATCATTGCCACGTTAGCTAACCAGCCGAACTTTGGCGTGATACGGCGTAGCTTCAAGGTCTCAAATGTGCGGCAATGCTTGGTGACGTCAGCGACCAAAGCGAGACTGTCCTTGCCGATGAAGTAGTTGTGCACATCCTCGGCAACGCCTCTCAGAAGGTGGCCAACTTTGTCCTCTTCGGACATTTGATGATTCACCGACTTGCACAACTTGAGGATCACCTCTATGTACGTAGTGCAGGTCTTATCTAGCATTTGAGCACGCTGAAGCAATGTCTGCTCTGCCCGCTTTCTTTTCGTGGTCGAATCTCCGAAGCATTCTATGATTTACAGAAGCGAAGGGATCTCAGGTTCATTAGACATTTTCGCGGTTTTCGAACAACAACAGCGCATTGTCTGTGAGGAAGGAGAGACATACTCTAGCTGAGCCGTGGGATTGCAGCTGTTCCAATTCGCTTCACACGCTTGTAGTGGGTGAGCCATTCCTCCACGTTCTCGCCGGGTTTTCTTGAGAAAGGCCATGGCTACATCTGACACATCCATGCGCCGGTTGTCCGTGACGGAGGAGTCGAAGATGACTGTGGGTCGCCGTTGTTGGACATCGGGATCGCCGGTAGTGTTGGAGGCTATCGAACAAGGGGTCGGCTTCGGCTTACACCTAGCGGTAGCGGCTCCGTCGTCTTGGTCGTACTACCCAGCACTGCCACCAGAAAACTGTTACGGTTAAGGTTTAAGGTTTAAGTATGGTTATTTACAGGAGAGGTTGATGGCGTCGGCAGACTGCACCAACTCACGTCTTCTTCCTGTCCTCCTTGCCTGGCTTATACCCGCATATATATATATATATATATATATATATATATATATATATATATATATAGTGTGAGTGTGTGCGTGAGTAGTGAAGTTCGAATGGCGTACACTTTCTACGTGCACTGCGAAGTTATTTCCTTTCCGCCGGCCTTGTCCGAGCTTGGATCCAAGATGCTACGCGCCAGATCCTAGGTACGCGGTGATTGTGTTAGGAAGAGTCCCCCGAACTTCACTACTGCTCACGCAAATATTATAGGAAGACGTGGAAGACGTGAAATAGGAAGACGTGGACAGGCGCAACTTCAGCTGAACTCTTAGCAAGCATATATATATATATATATATATATATACATATATATATATATATATATATATATATATATATATATATATATATATATATATATATTGTTAAGCGGTTTATTGGACGGCACTCGGCGACAATGCACCATGGCGACAGTCAAGGCAGAAGCACGGGCTCCGAGCGCGGAGCGGCGTTTAGAAGAGGACGACCCACTAGGAGCCGCTGGAGAGCGCAACCGTTAAGCAGTACCAATTGCTTCGCCACAATTACCCCGGTACGAAAAGGGAGCCGTCCGGCGACCTAACAGCTCGTTACTATGAGTGGGTCATAGTAGGCCTTTAGGCGCTCCACGTTGACTATGTCGCGCCCTCGACGGCGCATGTCCGAAGCTGGTTCGATGGGTTCAATCAGGTAGTTGACCGGGGATGTGCGCTCGACGACCCGGTAGGGGCCTTCGTATTTCGGCAGTAGTTTTGAAGAGAGGCCGGTTGCAGTGGTAGGGACCGAGAGCCATACGAGCGCTCCGGGGAGCAACGTGGACTCAGAAGTGGTGGTGCCACCGCGAAGGCTCTTCTGCCGCTCTTGTTCGTGCGTTGTAAAGGCCTTTGCAAGCTCGCGACACTCTTCAGCAAGCCTGGCTGTGTCAGAAATAGGCGCACAATTAGATGGATCCGGCTTGCAGGGTAGTATCGTGTCAATGGTGTGCAACGGGTGCCTTCCGTACAACAGGAAGAAGGGTGAAAAACCAGTAGTGTTCTGAGGGGCGGTATTATAGGCGTAGGTGACGAAGGGCAGAATGGCATCCCAATTTGTGTGATCGGCGGCGACGTACATTGAGAGCATGTCGCCGAGCGTGCGGTTGAAGCGTTCGGTTAGGCCATTCGTCTGCGAGTGGTAAGCAGTAGTTTTGCGATGAACAGCATGGCACTCTTTGAGAATGGCTTCGACGACTTCCGACAAGAAGACACGGCCTCGATCGCTGAGAAGCTCCTGGGGTGGACCGTGACGCAGCATGAATCGGTGTAGCAGGAAGGAGGCAACATCACGCGCTGTAGCCGCTGGGAGGGCAGCGGTTTCGGCGTATCGCGTTAGATGGTCAACGGCGACGATGGCCCAACGGTTACCAGCCGACGTCAGAGGAAGTGGGCCATACAAATCGATGCCCACGCGCCCAAACGGACGGTTAGGGCAAGGTAATGGTTGTAGACCGACTGGTGACACGTGCGTTGAAAGTTTTCGGCGTTGGCAATCGAGGCAGGAGCGGACGAACTTCTGCACGTAGCGGTACATCTCTCGCCAGAAGTATTGTTGTCGAATGCGGTGGTAAGTTTTGAATACCCCAAAGTGCGCGCATTGCGGATCAGAGTGGAAGGACTCGCATATTTCAGCACGCAGACTTCGGGGTATAACTAGTAGCCACTGGCGGCCGTCGGCGTTGTAATCGCGTCGGTGCAGTAGGTCGTCACGAATGGCGAAATGGTGGGCTTGACGACGCAACGCGCGAGTGGTTGGTGTTGTCGACGGATCAGTGAGCAAGTCTATTAGCGAAGCGATCCATTATCCTTGCGCTGCTCGGTAGCGATGGTGTGAACATCGATAGAAGAAACAGCAGTGTGAGACACTGAGCAGGAGGCATTGTCGTCAGGCAAGGGGGAGCGCGAGAGGGCGTCGGCGTCAGCATGCTGACGTCCGTTGCGGTACAGCACGCGGATGTCGTAGTCTTGCAGGCGAAGTGCCCAACGGGCGAGACGGCCCGAGGGATCCTTCAATGACGACAGCCAGCATAGTGCGTGGTGATCGGTGACGACATCAAATGGGCGACCATACAAATAAGGTCGGAATTTTGTAAGGGCCCAGATGATCACCAGGCACTCTTTTTCCTGTGACAGTGTAATTGGTCTCGGCTCTAGTAAGCGTACGACTTGCGTAGGCGACGACATATTCGGGGAACCCTGGTTTGCGTTGCGCAAGAACAGCACCGAGGCCTACACCGCTGGCGTCCGTGTGTACCTCTGTTGGGCCGTAGGGTCGTAGTGGCGTAGTATGGGAGGAGACGTCAACAAACGACGGAGCTTTGCGAACGCGTCGTCGCATTCGGACGACCACGAATCGGCACTTCTGCAAATCGGCACTTCAAATCGGCACTTCTTCAGGTTCAATTGGAGGCCGGCGTTGGTCAAACGCGTCAAAACATGCCGCAGACGTTGAAGATGCGTGGAGAAGTCCGGAGCGAAAACGACGACGTCGTCCAGGTAACACAAGCACGTGTGCCATTTCAAGTTGCGCAGAAACGGTGTCCATCATGCGCTCGAAGGTCGCGGGCGCATTGCACAGACCAAACGGCATGACGTTGAACTCGTCCAAGCCGTCGGCGTGACAAAGCTGTCTTCGGTCGAGCGTCATCAGCCATGGGTACTTGCCAGTACCCTGAGCGCAAATCGAGACATGAAAAGTATTCTGCTCCTTGGAGGCTGTCAATCGCGTCGTCGATTCGCGGCAGTGGATAAATATCCTTCCGAGTGATCTTGTTGAGCCTTCGGTATCCACACAGAAGCGCACAGAACCGTCCTTCTTGGCAACGAGAACAACAGGAGACGCCCACGGGGCTGTCCGAGGGTCGAATAACGTCGCGTCGAAGCATATCGTCCACTTGCTCATTAATTATCCGACGTTCTGTGGGAGACACGCGATATGGACGTTGCCGCAGTGGTGGTTGGGCGCCAGTGTCGATGCGATGCGTAACAGCGGACGTGCGGCCGAGAGAAGTTCCCGACATCGAAAGAGAACGAAATTCTTCCAACAGGCACAGAAGCTGGAACGCTGGACCGACGTAAGGTTGTCAGCAATGGAGGGACCAATACATCCGCGGGTGAGGAATCAGACGTGGAAACGGCACTGATGGTACGGGAACTGGTGCAGTGCGAGTCATCGGGTGCGTCCAGAACTTGTGCGTCTTCGAGGGGCTCCACTCTGCCGAGACATTCCCCTCGCACCAACGTAACAATGTGCGGGGATGGGTTGGTAACAAAATAGCGGTGCTACCCTGAGTGACTTGCACGGTCGCGAAAGGTACCAGCAACCCTTTCCTAGTGCAAACGCGGTCAGATGGCGAAAGGAGTGCAATTGTGTCGCAGAGACCGGCGCAGTAAACTGGCACAGCCGTCGACGAGTTTGGAGGAACTTTGGTATCGTCCTTTGACGAGGGTCTTGGTGAATGCCGATGGACTGTCTGCCGGCGTCAAATGTGAGAACGGTGAGAGTTCGAGGGCGGCTGGTGCGCAGTGAATTATGGCGTCGTGGCGGGAGAGAAAATCCCATCCCAGGAGGACGTCGTGGGAGCATGCAGCAATTATGATGAACTCGATGTCGTACTGAACGTCCTAAATGACGACGCGAGAAGTGCATACTGCTGTAGGCCTAATACTCTGGGAGCTGGCGGTACGTAGGGACATCCCAGAAAGTGGCGTCGTCACTTTTCGAAGTAAGCGGCTAAGTTATGCGTCCATAACGGATACGGCGCCTCCAGTGTCGACAAGGGCAGACGCGCGAACACCGTCCACAAACACGTGTATGACATTCGATGGACTTCGCTGAGGGCTTTTACAGTTCGATAGCGTCGCAGCCCTTGCCTCGTAGACTGCGACGACTAGTAGTTTTCCTGCTCTCGTGCGACAGAACGTGGCCGCATTGGTGACAGTGAGCGACGGGCTGGAGACGGAGAGCGGCGCGTGGATGGAGCTGGGCGTGACGTCGGCGACATAGGCGGGTCGTAGAATGCACGGCTGGACTGGCTGGTGGTAGTTGACGCGACTCGAGGCGGCTGCACGCGATGGCAGTAACGGGCCACGTGACCGGCATAACCGCATGCAAAGCAGATGGGCCGATTGTCGGATGTGCGCCATCGGTTCGCCGGCGCACGTCCCGCCCACGTCGCAGGATGCGATTGACGGGGCGGCTGCTGAAATGACTGCAAGGTGGGTTGCAGTCGGGGCCTAGGGATGACGGCAGCATACGGAGCCGGCACGCCCGCTTCGAAGGACGGAGGTCTAGCGGCGGCCTCGGCGTAACTCAACGGTGCAGCCGCAGGGATTGCCTGGTGCGTCCTGGCGACAACCTGTGGCGCAGGAGCCGGAGGTTGCTGGTGGTATTCAGGCATCATCTCCGCGATTTCCTGCTCAATCGCTCGGCGGATGGGAGGAAGAAGGCTCGTCGACGACTGTTGAACGTGCGGCGGGTGGGCGAAGGCCAGGAGAGAGAACTGGCGTGCGATTTCCTCGCGCACGATTGCCTTCATTTCTGCAAGCAGCGTGGCCTGGTCAGGTATGGCCGCCAAGCCGCAAGCTCTTCGTCGCGTGATGGAGAGCGACGGGTCATCGAACGTTGCCGGCGGAGCTCCTCGTAGCTCTGGCACAGTGTTATGACCTCGGCCACGGTGGAAGGGTTTTTAGCGAGCAACATGGTGAAGGCATCGTCGTCAATGCCCTTCATAATGTTCAGGATCTTGTCAGACTCGGGCATGGTGCCGTTGGCTTTCTTACACAAGTCTTAGGACGTCTTCGATATAACTGGTGAAAGATTCACCGGCCTGCTGAGCTCGTTCGCGTAAGCGCTGTTCTGCTTGCAGCTTACGAACTGCAGGGCGGCCAAAAACGTTGATGACGGCCGTCTTGAAATCCGACCAAGTAGCAAAATCGGACGCGTGGTTGTTGTACCACAAGCTTGCTACTCCCGCGAGGTAGAAGACCAAGTTGCTCAACTTGCCTGCTTCGTCCCATTTGTTGGGTACGCTCACGCGCTCCTAAATTGCGAGCCAGTCCTCCACGTCGGTGCCATCGGCGCCAGTGAAGATAGGTGGATCGCGGATGCGTGGGACACCGGGACATGTGGTCGGTGTGGGAGGCGGCGTTTGCTGAGCGGCGTCTTGAGGCATGGTAGATGGCAGAGTACGGAAACGAAGCCCCAGGGGCATGAATGGGAGCACAGCACTCTCCACCAGTTTGTTTAAGCGGTTTATTGGACGGCACTCGGCGACAATGCACTATGGCGACAGTCAAGGCAGAAGCACGGGCTCCGAGCGCGAGCGGCGTTTAGAAGAGGACGACCCACTAGGAGCCGCTGGAGAGCGCAACCGTTAAGCAGTACCAATTGCTTCGCCACAATATATATATATATATATATATATATATATATATATATATATATATATATATATATATATATATATATATATATATATATATATATTGTGATGAAGAAGTGCGCCCTGAAGAGCTACACAGGAGCGGCTCGTGCTGAACGTTGTTGCTGTTTGCGCTGGCTAGGCTTACCATTCTATACTCTGTAATATTACAGTCTCTCTTGTCCACGCCGTGTCTCAGCTCTTTATTATAATTGGTGGAGGTTGCTAGGTCTTCTGACAATCCTGGAGTTGCGCAACCGGACCCTACCTGCCGCGATGACCATCGAAACTCACACAAGCCCGCTACCTGCTCCGCAGGCCACCCCATGCTGCGGCGCGGTCCGTCAGCGGGACCCTCCAATATTCAGCGGCACTGATGACCACGACGTCGACGACTGGCTGCCTACCTATGAACGCGTGAGTGTCCTCAACATATGGGACGACGTCATGAAACTGGCCCACTGTCGGTTTTACCTCGCTGGCATTGCTCACTTCTGGCTTCGGAACCACCAATCCGACGTTCCCACCTGGACCGCGTTTCAAGGCTAAGATCAGCGAAGTCTTCGGCCATCCTGCTGTCCGCAATCTTCGCGCGGAACAGGGCCTGCAATCGCGCTCTCAACAACCTGGCGAGATCTTTACCAGCTATACTAAGGACGTCATCGACATGTGCCAACGCGTCGATGCGACCATGGCCGAGGCGGACAGTATCAAGCACGCCTTGAAGGGCATAGACGAGGACGCATTCCAGATGCTGATTTCGAAGGGCCCGGGTACTGTCGCCCAAGTCATCGAGCTGTGCCAAAGCTATGACGAGCTCCGCCGGCAACACCTCGTCACCCGCCGCCCTGTCGAACATCAGGAATCGTTGTCTGGCTTGACTCCCTCGCAAGATCCCGTACTTCTCTCGCAGATTCAAGCTTTTGTGCGCGATGAAGTTACTCGCCAGCTCTCACTCATGCCCAACCTGCCGGAGCGAAGTACGCCGCTCAATCCCGCACTACAAACGCCTCATACAAGACCAAGTGTCTGAGGTTCTTCCACCAGAGTTGCCGCCACCAGTCACCGCACAGTTGACGTACGCCGAAGCAGCAGCACGACCACGACCACAGACGTTCCGCATGCCGCCTCCGTTCTCTACTCCTGCTTACACCACGATGTCACCTCGACCTCCGGTCCATCGAGTCGCCAATTGGCGCACAGCCGACAATCGGCCAATCTGCTTTTCATGCGGTCTACCCGGACACGTTTCACGCCTGTGCCGCCGCCGACCACTACATTCACGGGACGACCCACGCGCACTTGACTACAGGCACACGTTCTCCTACGCTTCAGACCGCGAGTTGCCCCTTCCACGACCAAGCCTTCGACCAGCTTTTGACCGTCGTTCTCCTTCTCCTCGTCGTCGCTCGCTCTCCCCGTAGTGTCTACGTCCATCTGCAACCGACACGGAAAACTAAATGGCGCAGTTCCCGAGGCAAGAACTGCGTCATCGTCGCAAAGTACAAGCCCTCTTCTTCCGCCGCATAATGTTATTATTGCCGTTCTCGAAGGTTTATCTGTTCTTGCTCTCATCGATACGGGTGCCGCTCAATTCGAAAAGTGACGACCCCATTCTACGGTCCGTTTCTTCGCACTGCCACAACACAGCCCGTCCAGCCTGTTGCGGCGTGTACTGCCAGACTCCTCATTGAAGGAGTACCCTACACAGTCGAGTTTGCCGCGCTTCCGCACTGTTCTCACGATATTATTTTAGGCTGGGTTTTTTCCGTCCCGTCACCAAGCCGTCATCGATTGCGCCCATGCAGAAGTCGCCTTCTCCACTCTTGACGGTGTTCTACTTGCCGACTATCACCTTTCCTGCGCGAAGTTGGTCATCACCGACGACACCCAGATCACTTCGCGCGCTACTGTCTTGGCACCTGCGTCATGTTCCGCTGCCTCCGAAGGTATCGCGCTCTTCACGCCTTCCGCTGATTTCGTTCATCGCCACCTCTCACCGCTCCCAACCGCTCTGCTTACCATTCAAGGGGGTGCAACCGACGTACCTGTGGGCAATCCATTCCCATTCCCCATTACACTGCTTCGAGGTGAATGTATCGGCACAATGGAGCATTGCGAAACCATCACGTACGTTCCTGATGGTTGATCAGAGGTCAACGCCCTCTTCTGTAGCCCCTTGACTGGGGACATCCGTCGGTGACGTTTTCAACCATGTCATCGACGAAGATCTAAACCCGCAGCAGCGCCGTGACCTTTTATGCCTCCTTGACAAATTTCGCCCAGCTTTCGACAACCACAGCACTTGTCTAGGCCGAACATCAACTGTATGCCACCGGATCGACACAGGTAATCACCCACCACTACGGCAGCGACCGTACCGTGTGTCGTCGACTGAATGACGCGTCATTGATGAACAAGTAGGTGACATGTTAAAGCGCGGCGTCGTTCACCGTCAGAAAGTCCGTGGGCATCACCAGTTGTTTTAGTTAAGAAGGATGACACGATACGCTTTTGCGTAGATTATCGTCGTTGTTGGGACCTAGAAAAGAAGAGAAAGAGGAAGCGGAGAAGCGACCCACTACGCGCGTGCTTTTTCTTCTTCTTCAGATTCTATGTCGCCAATAAAGCGATCGTAGTTCATTCTACTACGCATTGAGTATTTATTGCCGTGTGCCACAAGATTGGCTATGTCGTGCCGTAACATATGGTGCCGAAAACCCGGGATCTGCGGCTAATCGGCGACACGGACGGCAGCATCGACAAGAACGATTTCTCCGAGGAATAATCGTCGGTGCTTGGTAAGCCTCGTCGGTGGCCGCGACCAGCTACGTCAACGAGTGGACGCAAGCCCAAGGTTTCCTGTGAGTACACTGCAGCAATGGATTGTTTGAAGCAGAAGAGATCATCGGCACGAGCTCAGAGTACCAAGATAATCAACGAGGCGACAGCTATTTTGGAAAGCGACAGCGTAGATAGAGCGACAGTCATCGCATTGAAGGAGCGGCTGACATCCAGCAATGACAAGCTGAAGATGATATCGGACGAAATGGAAGACCACATTCCAACAGAGGAGCTCGCGTCTGAATACGCCGCAGCAGCAGAATACGAAGACCAAGCAGTAGCGACACTTGCACGTCTACAGTGCCGAATCGAACACATCAACAACGCGCAGAGAGCCGTCGACGCTGGAAATTCAGCAAGTACCGTCCATGCTCCTACGAATGTCAGCAATGCACATATCGGACCCCGCCTACCTCGACTGGAGATCAAGCCGTTTAACGGAAACATACGGGAGTGGACGGCTTTCTGGGAGCAGTTCGAGGGCACCGTGCATTCAAATGCGACAGTGGACGGCTTTCTGGGAGCAGTTAGAAGGCACCGTGCATTCAAATGCGACACTAAGCGAGACGGACAAGTTCCATTACCTTCGGAATCACCTGAGAGGAGAAGCTGCTGCAGCAATCGCTGGATTTGCGACTACAAGCGCATGCTACGGAAATGCAGTTCAGCTACTAAAAGAACAGATATGGGGATAAACGGCAAATAGAGCAACATCACCTACGAGCCTTGAGAGACATTCGATACGTGAGACTGGCGTCTGACGTACAACAGCTGCGCAATCTATACGACCAAGTCCAGATGAACATGCGTGGTCTCGACGCTCTCGGGGTGCCGACAAGCAGCTTTTCTGCGATGCTCTATGACATTCTACTGAAAGCACTGCCGCAAGAGATCGTCATTTCTTTTCACCGCCAGCGCCGTATAAGTGAAGTCATGCTCCGAACATCGGTTGCTAGAAACGAAGAAACAGTGTCATCGTGTCAGGAGCTCGAGAGCTTGCTACAGTTTACCCGCATCGAAATCGAAAGCCGAGAGCGATCAGGGACAAAAGAATCGTCAGAACGCACTCACAATCGCAAGCATATTCCATCGGCATCTGTGCTGCATACCGCGCATACGGAAAAGCAGAAATATGGTGAGTGCTTCTTCTGCAAATCCCTGAGACATGAAACGGAGGTTTGCGACTGTTCTCTAACGCTCGAAGAGAAGAAAGATAGACTAGGCAAAAACATGAGGTGGTATAAATGCACTATACCGGGGCATCTAGGCAGAGATTGTCGAAGACGCATACAGTGCCTTTCTTGTAAAAAAAGGCACGCAACAACTATGTGCAACCCAAACGCCAATGAAAAGAGTACTAGGAAAGTGAACACAACGACAGCATGCGTTAACGAAACGCAGTCAGATCAGAACGAAAGATCAACTGCCGTAACGAGCTGCCAACTTGACGAAGGTGTACATCTTCAACCCTTTCGTTCTTGGGTGGGAAGAGAAGATAAGGCTTGCTACATAACAGGAATCTTAGACAGCGGCAGCCAGCGTTCATTTATAAAGGAAGAACTCGCTACACGTTTGCAGCTGAAAGTAATCGGAGAAACGAAGCTGGCAATCAACACGTTTGCGTCTGAAGTACCTTCCCAACCACGACGAAGTAAAATAGTCGAAGTGCACGTGAGAAGTCAGTTTGGAGACAAAGAACAGGTCATCGAAGCTATCATGATACCAGTGATCTTTCAAGATGTCGCAATGACAAATACTGACTGTTCCTTTGGCAAGAACCTTCGTGAACTGAAGATGGTATTAGCGGACGAGCTTACCATTCCTATGGCGCAAGCCGAGCCTGGAATAAGTCTGCTTATTGGATCAGACCAAATATGGAAGATCATAACCGGTGAAGTCATCAGAAGCCAAGAAATTGAAGGACTAGTGGCTATTAACACTATATTGGGTTGGACACTACAAGGACCTGTGAAGAAAAGGATCTTTGTTCAAAGCACATACAGAGTGATGGTATGTGTATTAAAAACAGATATACGTTCACAATCGGAGATTAATGATGATCTGCAGTCCTTTTGGACTTTGGATGTTATGGGCATCTCCCCAGAGGAAGAACAGCTAACTTCTTCAACCACGTTGTCCAGGTTCCTAGAGAATATTGTCGTGAAGGATCGACGGTACGAAGTTGCAGTGCCGTGCAAAGAACCTGACATAGAATTAATTGAAGACAACTACCTCGTCGCACGTAACCGCCTTCAGAGCCTTGTACGACGACTATCAACCAAAAAAGTTGGAGGACACTTAAGCTTCGCCTTTAAGAGTTGAACGCGATAGCGATATCCTGCCCCTAGTGTGCACTTCGAACACTACGAGTGTTTAAGAGAATGCGCGCACTAAGGTGTGCCTTATGTAATGGGTAGCATGCTTTAAACCATAAGCAATTATGCGCGAGATATTTTTCGAAGTTGCGATGCACCCACTACGTGGTCTTGAGGGAATACGCGCATTAATGTGTGTGCCTTTTGTAATGGGTGGCTGTCTTGAAACCACCAAGTCGTTGTGATATTGACATGGTGTGACGCCCGATGGCAATGTACGCTTGAACCACTCAATACTACTGCGATATTACATCTCGTACTGTGACACCTGTATACAGGACGCGTATTTTTGGGAAGGATGAAAGTTACTTTCAGTGCACCTCCAAGCAGAGGCATGGCTGTGTGGTAGAACACCTGCTTGCCACGCAGACGGCCTGGGTTCGATTCTCAATCGGACCCAACATTTTTATTATTTATTTTATTTGCAGCTTTTTCGATTTTTCGGTCACGGACAAGATGATGATTTTTCGCTCACAACCAACGGTGCCGACGCCGACAGCGCAATTTCTGCGATACGAGCTCTTAAACGCTATCGCGTTAAAAAGGCCTGCTGGAGCGGTACGACCATGCCATTCGACAGTACGCTGACTCGGGACACGCGGAAGTAGTCTCCAAAAGGAAACCCAATGAGGAGCGTACATATTACAGCGAGAAGTTATCCGAGAAGTTATCCGTGAGGACTCTCTCACTACGAAGCTGAGGGCGGTATTTGATGTCTCGTCGCATGCAAGAGACCAAAAATCGCTGAATGATTGCCTACAGACCGGGCCGAACTTGAATCCTCAGCTGCTACAAGTCCTTATGCGATTTCGCTGGTACAAAGTACCAATGACTGCAGACATAGAAAAAGCGTTTCTGCAGGTTGGTGTTAGACCACAAGACAGAGATCTCTTCAGGTTCTTGTGGTTTGCTGAGAAGCCGACGTTACCATTCAGGGAAGACGACATACAGGTCTGGCGAATGACAAGAGTACCTTTCGGATCGACGTCAAGTTCATTGATGCTTACAGCGACCATTCAACATCACCTCAAAACAGGTGTAGACAACGAGCAGCATGGAGTGGCCCAACTACTTGCGAAGTCATTCTATGTAGACGATTTGCTGATTGGGGCGAATAACTTACAAGCAGCTGTAGAGCTTTACGCCACCACAAAGGCAATAATGAATGACGCTTGAATGCCACTCAGAAAATGGACAAGTTGTCAAGAGCTGCAGGACATATTCGACTCAAACGAACCAGCTACACCTAACCGCAGCGGACAAACGTCAACCACTACAAACGTCCTCGGAATGGCATGGAACATGGAGACCGACAGCCTTACTTACAGCTCTCAAAATATCTTGTCATTCCTGGAGAAGGCTCAAGATACAAAGCGCTTTCTTCTGCAAACAGTGTCGAGAGTTTATGACCCACTGGGACTAGTTGCTCCTTTCGTTGTACGAGGAAAGATGTTATTTCAGCAGCTGTGGGTCCGTAAAGTCGACTGGGATGAAGAGCTGCCAGATGATATAGCACGACAGTGGATGAGCTGGAGAAGTGATTTGGTTCACCTTCCCAAGGTCAATGTTCCCCGACGTTTGACGTCAGAGGCAGCTGATATTCGTGGCATTCAAATACACGTCTTTGTGGACTCAAGCACGAAAGCTTATGGAGCGTGCGCGTATGTTCGCGCTGAGCTAGATACGGCGACATCAGCACAAGTCTCATTGCTGCGAAATCTAGAATCGCCCCATTGAAGCCTCTCTCTTTACCACGCCTCGAGCTAATTGGAGCGCTAATAGGCAGCAGATTGCTAAAATATATAGAAGAAGCGTATACTCCTTTTTGACAAACCACTTTCTTTATGTGGACAGACTCTACAATTGTCCTGAATTGGGTTCGAGCAGATTCATGCAAGCAAGAAGTCTTCGTTAAAACCGCATCGCTGAAATCAAAGCAATGACTCAAATACGGGATTGCAGCTGGCAGCATTGCCCAGGTGACGAAATCCTGCGGATTTGCTAACAAGGGGTGAATCGCTAGACGCCTTGATACAAAAGAACGTTTGGTGGCAAGGACCGAGTTGGCTGCGGCTGAGCCCTTCTGAATGGCCACTCAGGAAGCTTTTAGCTGCTGAAGAGGATCAGGAAGCAGTCAACTCGACACATATAGCCCTTCAAATAGGTGACAAATCGCATTAGCGGAGAGCGCCAATCTTTGACGTAACAAGACACAGTTCTCTTATCAAACTGCTGAGAGTCACGGCGTGGGTACGGCGCTTCATACACAACGCTAATAAAAGTTGCCCGAGGTATGGATCTCTGAAGACAGAAGAAATATTGGCAGCTGAGCGTTACTGGATACACCAACCTTACTTAAGGCCGTTACTAGAGTACGCCTCGGTGGTATGGTCGCCCTACACTGCAGTTGACATTAATAAGCTTGAGGCCATACAAAAGAAAGCAATACGGTTCATTTTTCGCAGATATGACCGCGATTTTTCTCCTTCTGCTCACGCATGCGCTTTGTCGTTAGAACCTTTGGCTAGAGTGTACTAGAACAGGGGAGTGCTCGGAACGGCCGCAGAACCAATGTACAGAAATTGAAGCCCAAACAGGGTCAATCCACCTGTGGCGCTGCGATCGGTAGTCTGCAATATGTCGTCATTTAAGAGTTGCGTGCGGCTCCGCCAAAGTGGTGCAGGGGTAGAATGCCCGCTTCCCACTCAAAAGTCCCGGGTTCGAATCGCAGCTGTGGACGGTCGGTTTTTATTTTTAGTGTCGCCTCTTATAGCTGTATTGGTTTTCCTTTGTTTCTTAAAACTAGCTTCTGTTGCTACGTGTTGCTACAAAAAGTAACGTAAAATGTGAAACCTCGTTTCGAGTCTCGTATTCGCGAAAATCTCGGAGGCCATACTTTACGTTTTTGTTCAATCCCGGGCGGTGGCGCTGCAAATAACTGCGCTTCACTGTCAAATGTGTTCTATTTTACTTCACATTTCGCGTTACTTTTTGAAGGAACACGTAACAACTGAAGCTAGTTTTAAGAAACAAAGGAAAACCAACACAGCTATAAATGGTGACTTTAAGAATAAAAACCTACAATCTACAGCTACGATTCGAACCCAGACCTTTTGAGCGGGAAGCGGGCATTCTACCCCTACACCACTTCGGCGGAGCTGCGCGCAACTCTTAAACGACGACACATTGCAGACTACCGATCGCAGCGCTGCAAGCGGATTGACCCTGTTTGGGCTTCACTTTTGGAAGCTCGTTCCGGGCACTCCCCTGTTCTAGTACACTCTACTTTGGCTCATCGACGCATGTTTGAGCGTATCGCACTGCTTCATCAGATTGTACACGGCCACAGTCGCATCCAAGCGCCGATACATTTCATTCATTCCACTAGGCGTGCCACGCGCCGATCCCACCCACTTATATTATTCCTTTTCAGCCATTTGTAAATTGCTTTAAGTACTCTTTTTTTCCAAGCGTTGTGGAAATTTGGAACAGCTTAGATGGCTTCTTGCGGGAAAGGCCAAATGAACAGTTTGTGGAAGAATTGCCGAACCACAGTTGTGATGCTTTAATGATGCCTTATTGTACGCCGAGTATCATGCATTGTAACTCGTGTCCCCTCTTCTGCTTTGTATGATTCAATGTTTTGTATGCTTGTAGTTTTATTTACTTATGTACCCACTCCTGCTATGTCTCGTTCTATCGAGATAGCAGTATTTGTAAATAAATAAATAAATAAAGCTCAAAGTGAAGCCTTTGGTGATGAAATGTTGCGCTTCTTAAGAAGAAGGTTCTGCCTAAAAGTTCAAAGGTGAATGACTTGCGACCGTTTCTAGATGAAGAAAACCTGCTTCGAATTGGTGGGAGGCTACAAAACCTAAATGAAGCCTTGGTACAGAACACACACTGGTGCTACCTGGCGGTCATTACTTCACGTTTCTTGAAGTTCGAGATTCCCATGTTCGCACAATGCATGGAGGTATAACCGCCACGCTAAACCACCTGACAGAGCGCTTCTGGGTTATAAGAGCTCGCCGAACAGTGAAGACGGTGATTAACCGTTGTGCGTTATGTGCTCGCTATAGAGCAAAGGCAAGCTCGCCGCCACAAGCTCCACTTCCGACCTGCAGGATTGAGAGATCCAAGGCATTCGACACTACAGGAGTGGATTTCGCAGGACCAGTCTTTGCCAAAAAAGCTGGACAATGCGACCAAAAAATGTACATTGTAATTTTTACTTGTGCATCAACGCGGGCGATACACTTGGAGTTGGTGAGCGACATGACTGCAAAAGGCTTCCTGCTAGCATTCCGAAGATTTATTGCTAGGAGAGGATCGCCCAGCGTCATTTACTCAGACAACGCTCGATCATTCAAAAAAAGCGTCCAAGGAACTCAGGGAGGTAATGGACCGAATCAAAGAGACCGACTTCCAGTCGTTCATCACGACACAGCGGATTAAATGGAAATTCATCGTAGATGCGGCGCCGTGGTGGGGCGGTTGGTGGGAAAGACTGATTAGATCAGTGAAGACGTCTCTACGAAAAGTCCTTGGACGAAACAGTCTTTTTGCTGAAGAACACGGTACGCTACTTACCGAGGTCGAAGCTGTGGTTAATTCCCGACCGCTTACTTACGCCTGCCTCGAAGCTGGTGAGCCATCCGCGATTACGCCAGCACACTTTCTTATAGGCCAACAATTTACCACTTTGCCGGATGGTGATTCAACAGAAGATTCGGTGAAACCACAGCGGTGCGAAGGAATATTCACGGCGTTTACAACACCGCCAAAGTTTGTTGGATCATTTTTGGAGACGTTGGAAGCACGAGTATATTCTCACTCTACCATCTGCACATCGTTCTCCTGAATCTTCTTCCCGCAACCTGCCAGTTGGAGACATCGTTATTGTGCACACACCCAACAAAGCGAAGTTTATGTGGCCTCTGGCAAAAGTTGAAGAAGTTTACCTCGGCAATGACGGAATTGTTCGCGCTTGCTTGTTACGCCTGGGTAACGGAAAAGTTTTGAAAAGACCCGCGCAGAAGATATACTACCTGGAGATCGGCGCTACCAAAACTGAGGCCCCGGAAGATGTTGGGACCTAGAAAAGAAGAGAAAGAGGAAGCGGAGAAGCGACCCACTACGCACGTGCTTTTTCTTCTTCTTCAGATTCTATGTCGCCATTAAAGCGATGGTAGTTCATTCTACTACGCATTGAGTATTTATTGCCGTGTGCCACACGATTGGCTATGTCGTGCCATAACAGTCGTCTAAACAAGATAACACGAAAGGATTTTTATCCTTTGCCCTGGATAGACGACGGCCTAGATTGTTTACAAGGTGCAGAGTTCTTTTCCTGCCTCGATCTCCGCTCTGGTTATTGGCAAGTACCTAAGGATACAGATGATCGGCCAAAAACCGCATTTATCACGCCGGATTGCTTATACGAATTTAATGTGATGCCTTTCGTCCTTTGCAATGCGCCCGCGACATATGAGCGCATGATGGATACTATTCTACGAGGCCTCAAATGGAACACATGCTTGTGCTACTTGGATGATGTGGTGGTATTTGCGCCTGACTTCCCCACGCACCTTCGTCGCTTGGAGCAGGTTTTACGATGTCTCACTGAAGCTGGCCTCCAACTAAACTTTAAGAAATGTCACTCTGGGGCACGCAAGCTGACCATTCTCGGACATGTCGTATCGAAAGATGGCGTACTCCCTGATCCCGCTAAGCTACGTGCCGTTAAAGAGTTCCGGAGGCCTGTGTCTTCAAAAGAGTTGCGCAGTTTCATCGGCCTTTGCTCATACTTCCGCCGATTCATTCGCAATTTTGCCTCGATTATGGCACCTTTGACAGACCTGCTTCAAGGAGACCCCAATCTATCCGCGTGGTCCCCGTCTTGCGATCATGCGTTTGCGACACTACGCCTGCTACTCACCACACCACCCATACTGCGCCATTTTGATCCAAGTGCTCCCACAGAAATCCACACGGATGCTAGCGGTGTCGGTCTTGCAGCAGTCCTTGCCCAACGAAAGCCCGGCTACCAAGACTATGTTGTTGCGTACGCGAGTTGCACACTAACAAGAGCTGAAGGAAATTATTCAGTAACTGAAAAGAATGCCTAGCGATCATCTGGGCCATTACAAAAATTTCGGCCTTACCTGTACGGTCAACCTTCGATATCGTTACCGATCATCACGCACTTTGCCGGTTGTCCTCCCTCAAAGATCCCTCCGGCCGCTTGGCAAGATGGGCTTTGCGGCTCCAAGAGTACGACATCCGGGTTATCTACCGCTCACGCCAGAAGCATGCCGATGCCGACGCTGTTTAGCGTTCGCCTGTTTCCGCTGACATTGCGAGTGTCTCCATTCTGGACAACTTATGTTCGCCATTAGAATCCATCGACATGGCTTTGGAGCAACGCAAAGATACGGGGATTGCGTCTTTGATGGATTGTCTCTCTCATGCGCTCGCACGCCCACCATCTCGAGCCCGACAAGCTTCTCACTTCGCCATCCGTTATGGAATCCTTTATCGCCGCAACCACCAATGTGACGGCCGCAAATCGCTACTTGTCATACCCAGCCAACTCCGCGCCAGCATGTGCTGCTTTCCATGTCGATTCACAGTGCGCACACGCTGGTCTGTTTGAAACATATGCCAGACTACGTCTTCGGTTTTATTGGCGCGGCATGCACACATTCATACAAAGTACATTCGATCTTGCACAGAGTGTCAACGCCGCAAGCCCGATCCTTGCCGCTCTTCTGGACCAATGCAGCCGTTGCCGTGCCCAATGCGACCATTTGACCGGGTTGGAATGGACCTTTACGGTCCTCTACCATACTTATCCGCCGGAAATCGCTGGGTATTGTGGCGATAGACCACCACCTCACGAGATATGCAGAAACAGCCGATCTGCCAGCCGCGACGGCACGTGACGTTGCGTCTTTCCTGCTTCAACGCTTTGTTCTACGTCATGGCGCTCCTCGTGAACTCCTGAGCGACCGAGGCCGCGTCTTTCTCGCGGATGTTATTCAAGAACTTGTCGCTGAATGTCATGTGATTCAACGCTGTACTACCGCATATCAGCCGCAAACCAACGGCCTGACCGAGCGCTTCAACCGAACTCTTGGCGACATGCTTTCTATGTATGTCGCCTCTAACCACACCAACTGGGAACTTATTCTTCCCTACGTAACGTACGCCTACAATACGGCACCCCAGGCGAGGACGGGCTTTTTTCCCTTCTTTTACTCTATGGCCCAGAACCATCGTCTCCGATCGGCACCATTCTTCCCTACTGACCCGACTCATCAGAGGGCAGACCAGTTTCCGAAGCTGCTCGATATGCAGAAGAATGTCGGCAACGAGCCCGCTCCCTTACCACTCAAGGACAGGGGCTACAGAAATTTCGACACGACGACGGACGACCCCACAATCAGTTTTCTCCCAACTCTCTTGTTTGGCTCTGGGTGCCTCCCACTTCTGCGCCAGGTAACTCCTCGAAGTTTGTCAGCCGGTACCATGGACCCTACCGCGTGCTACAGCAAACTTCTCCCGTTAACTACCTCATCGGACCCCTCACGCCCACTACGGACCTGCGTCGCCGAAGCCGCGAAACTGTTCACGTGGATCGCCTCAAACCATACCACGAACCCCTTGTTATTACGACACCTCACAACGCCTCATGGGCTCCGTCTTCAGCGAAGGGGAAAATGTGATGAAGAAGAAGTGCACCCTGAAGAGCTAGCTACACAGTCGTATCCTCAGCGCTACACAGGAGCGGCTCGTGCTGAACGTTGCTGTTGTTTGCGCTGGCTAGGCTTACCATTCTATACTCTGTCATATTACATTCTCTTGTCCACGCCGTGTCTCAGCTCTTTATTATAATATATAAATTGTGGCGAAGCAATTGGTACTGCTTAACGGTTGCGCTCTCCAGCGGCTCCTAGTGGGTCGTCCTCTTCAAAACGCCGCTCGCGCTCTCGGAGCCCGTGCTTTTACCTTGACTGTAGCCATGGTGCATTGTCGCCGAGTGCCGTCCAATAAACAGCTTAACAAATTGGTGGAGGTGCTGGGTATCGATCCCAGTACCTCTCGCGAGGGATGTACCGCTACGTGCAGAAGTTCGTCCGCTCCTGCCTCGATTGCCAACGCCGAAAACCTTCAACGCACGTGTCACCAGTCGGTCTACAACCATTACCTTGCCCTAACCGTCCGTTTGGGCGCGTGGGCATCGATTTGTATGGACCACTTCCTCTGACGTCGGCTGGTAACCGTTGGGCTATCGTCGCCGTTGACCATCTAACGCGATACGCCGAAACCGCTGCCCTCCCAGCGGCTACAGCGCGTGATGTTGCCTCCTTCCTGCTACACCGATTCATGCTGCGTCACGGTCCACCCCAGGAGCTTCTCAGCGATCGAGGCCGTGTCTTCTTGTCGGAAGTCGTCGAAGTCATTCTCAAAGAGTGCCATGCTGTTCATCGCAAAACTACTGCTTACCACCCGCAGACGAATGGCCTAACCGAACGCTTCAACCGCACGCTCGGCGACATGCTCTCAATGTACGTCGCCGCCGATCACACAAATTGGGATGCCATTCTGCCCTTCGTCACCTACGCCTATAATACCGCCCCTCAGAGCACTACTGGTTTTTCACCCTTCTTCCTGTTGTACGGAAGGCACCCGTTGCACACCATCGACACGATACTACCCTACAAGCCGGATCCATCTGATTGTGCGCCTATTTCTGACACAGCCAGGCTTGCTGAAGAGTGTCGCGAGCTTGCAAAGGCCTTTACAACGCACGAACAAGAGCGGCAGAAGAACCTTCGTGGTGGCACCGCCACTTGTGAGTCCACGTTCCTGCCCGGAGCGCTCGTATGGCTCTCGGTCCCTACCACTGCAACCGGCCTCTCTTCAAAACTACTGCCGAAATACGAAGGCCCCTACCGGGTCGTCGAGCGCACATCCCCGGTCAACTACCTGATCGAACCCATCGAACCAGCTTCGGACATGCGCCGTCGAGGGCGCGACATAGTCAACGTGGAGCGCCTCAAGGCCTACTATGACCCACTCATAGTAACGAGCTGTTAGGTCGCCGGACGGCTCCCTTTTCGTACCCGGGGTAATTGTGGCGAAGCAATTGGTACTGCTTAACGGTTGCGCTCTCCAGCGGCTCCTAGTGGGTCGTCCTCTTCAAAACGCCGCTCGCGCTCTCGGAGCCCGTGCTTTTGCCTTGACTGTCGCCATAGTGCATTGTCGCCGAGTGCCGTCCAATAAACAGCTTAACAAAATATATATATATATATATATATATATATATATATATATATATATATATATATATATATATATATGTGTGTGTGTGTGTGTGTGTTGTGTGTGAGCGAGCGAAAGCGAAGAGAGAGAGTGACAGAACTGACGAAAAACCGGATATCTAATGCCACAGGATTGGCACCCTCGAACATCACGAGTAGCTTCCTGCTCGGTCAGCTGCCTCCCTTTCGCACCCACAACGCGTCTGCGATGTTGTACGCCGGGGCAAGCAGGCGGCAGCAGTCATAGGAGCGCCTGTTTTTTTTTTTTCGCTTGTGTGGCTTTTTTCATCGCCTCAACTCTGATCCTCTGGCACACTGTTACGGCTGTCACGCGCTGCGCCTGTCATAACGTGTGGCGCTAAGCAATACTAATTCTTGGTGTTTAACGTCCCAAATCACGGCATGATTTTCAGGGACGCCGTAGTGGGGTGCTTCGGAAATGTTTAATCAACTGGGCTTCTTTAACGTGTACATAAATGTGACGCTAACAGGAGTATCTAGACTGAGAACCGCCTTCAACTTGGGCAGCTTTTCATACACGTCTATGTACGGCCTCACACCAGTGGGCGTCTGCAGCGATGTATTAACTGCAATGCCAGCTGCCGAAAAGTGGGCGTCCCGATCGTCCTCTCCTTTCTGCTCTACTGCATTATACGGAGCGAGTCTTCCCTGGGTACTCGGATTAGTTCTCTCGGTAAGGTCCTTTGTCTGGGTATGGAACGCGAATTCGTAGTGGTGCTGGGCACATTCTTGTGAAGGTTCCTTCCTAGTTTCAGGCTGCAAAATGTTTCTCACATCAGAAATGTTGTTCAGATCAGATAGATGTTCATCGGATATCAATGCCTTCGGCAAGCGATGTCTTCGCTTTTCTCTGCTGTGAGGGTTCGCTGTTCTCTGCTGTGTCTTGTGACCCGGCCGTTTGTGAGCAAGTCAAATGCATTTTGTATTCTACATTAGGAGTGATACAGATTAAAGAAGTGGTTTTCAGAGATTGTACGAATAGTTACTATATTATGCTGTATTAACGATCATTGTTGTCAGCGCAAAAAACGCCAACATTCGCTTTTCTGAAACTCTTTGAGCTGATCAAAGTGGACGATTGGGCCAGTAGGTGATTCATGATCGACCTTGTGCTTGCTGAGTGCAAAGTTGAAAGAAACTGCGCCTACAGCACATGAATGGAGAGCTTCACGAGAGCTTCCAGGCCATTAGAGTAACCTCCTGGTGTATCTGCGCCAACAGGATTTA
The DNA here is from genome assembly GCF_013339695.2 of Rhipicephalus sanguineus. Lineage (NCBI taxonomy): Eukaryota > Metazoa > Arthropoda > Arachnida > Ixodida > Ixodidae > Rhipicephalus > Rhipicephalus sanguineus. The sequence goes on along the minus strand of NC_051179.1, from coordinate 189,223,029 downwards.
AGACAATCACCTCCAGCATTCAAGTCGGTTGACTGTGGAAAAAAAAAGAAAAAGAAAGAAAGAAGAAGAAGAAATGCGATAGGTTAGATAGGTGCCTTTTTTGTCCGGGATAGACGGCAGATCTAGAGGTTATTGCACAACGTGTCGGTCATATGTGTTCTACTATACGTTCATTCCTAACAAAAAAACTAACCAAGTGCACATTTTCCAATGTACAAGGTCATCTTTCAAAGACGGTATCATTTTTGCACACCCGCTTCAACGGCTCCAAGCTTGCGGTGGCAGCCACATTTCGATAAGAACAAAATGAAAACAAACACTATCTTTAACTTCATTTTTACTGTCATTCCTACCGTTCTCAAACTTATGCAGTTCTAATTGAGGTAACGCAAGGAGCAAACGAGCAACACCTAAGTGGTACACCAAAGGAAATTCGGTTATTATGCAAGCACAATATCCTGTTCGTACCCAAACATAATGGTTCCCGCTAGCTCAAAAGAAACTCGCAAAGCAGCATGCTGCTCCAAAAGCTCACCGGTACGCCCAGCGCAAGAAACTAAACAAATAAAAAAACACGATTCTCTTGATGCATCGCGGCTGCGTCTATAAAGGCTCTGATATACTCCAGCGTAACGTCGACGAGCGCGGGCGCGCGTCACCGCGACGTTACGTCAGCAAAAAAACAGCCCTCTATAGTCCGGCGTCGGCTGACCACCGACGCGGTCGACGGCTGCTGGCGCGCTCGGGCGTCGCTCGGCGCCGAATAGATCCTGCTGCATTTCGCGCCAGCCGCGCTGGACTCGCATGTACAGAAATCTGCTTCGCGGGCTGTTTCGTCGGTTCCCGACAGGTGGCGCGGACGTTACTGGCTTTACTGCGCATGCGCTCCTCTAGATGCGATCGCACCGGCGCGTTGGAGCCGGCTCGACTGTAGCGGAGACCGATTTGCGCCTGGCGTAGCGTCGCCGACTCGGCGTGACGAAACGCAACGTCCTCGCGGGCGGTCGCGTCGGACGCTGGAGTATAACAGAGCCTTAACGGCCAGACATTTGGCACGGTACGTCTAGAAAACTGCCGGTTCATTGCCAGTCGTCGCCGTCGAGATAACACCGACACACAGCGCTCTCTTTTCTGCGCACTGAGGTGAAGCGACAGTCTCGGGGTGTGTGTACCGTTTCTTTTGATTCTCTTTTATTTAGTGCGGCGTCACTGCATACGTCTTGGCGGGACATTTGAAATCTTTAAGGTCGATACGCCACGTGGTGTCGTTCACGCGAACTAGACCGCTGGTGTCCAGAAAATCTGCATATGAGTTCACTATACAGGGTGTCCCAGCTATCACGCAGCACGATTTAAAAAAAGAGGACCGGCGTTACGTGAAGCAACCTACTCAATATTGTTCCTAGTACACTGGAGTAGCCACTGCTATTTTTTTAGTTAATGGTTTTTAATTAATTAGTCATAATTATATTTGTAACTCGACAAGTACTCACCTAATTGCCAAAATGTCAATGAGTCGTATGTAGGCATGTTCAAAGGGCATCTAACTGCGCTACTTTCAACAACGGGCTAATTGCGCGCTCATTTTTCCGCTTGATCAAAAAAGCCTGCGAAATATGAAAATTGACACGTGACTAGACTGTTGTGCGCGTCGGGAACCAGCGCCCTCAAACAGGTTCCCTATGAGGTAGAGAGTATCAAGGAAAAAATGCAGAAAGAAAAAAAAAACGCATCGCGCTATCTGCCACTCCCCGGCCTAAGAAATGCACCGCTTAGTTTTACAGAGTCAGGCCGTAATCAGAACATCTGCCGCGTTATCAATGAGAACAGTCGGCCATGAGATATGGATGATTGCGGCGGTACTATCGACGGAATGAATCCCAGAGAAATAGCACGCATATCGTTGGCGCCCGACCTGTACCCTTGCCAAAATGCGGAACGCTGTCTCCCGCAACGGACAACAGGCAAAGCGGTTGTTTGCAGTAAGCTTATTTAAGGGCGCTGTTTCCTTTGCGGGTGAGAGCGTAGTCACGTGTTATTTTTCATATTTCGCGGGTTTTCTTATCAGCCGGAAATAATGAGCACGTAGTACGTTGTTAAAAATGCGCAGTTAGATGTCTTTTGAACATGCCTACATACGCCTCATTGACATTTTGACAATTAGGTGAGCACTTGTCGAGTTATATAGTTATGACTAATTATTTAAACCTCATTACGAAAGAAATAGCGGTGGCCACTCCAGTGTACTAGGAACAATATGCAGTACGTTTGGTTCGCGTAGCGCCGTTGCTCTTTTTTTAAATCCTGCTGCGTGATAGCTGGGACACCCTGTATATCGCATGTTTCTCATGGATGCATGCATTTTAACATGAAAGTGTTTTATTCCGGAGTCCACCAAGTACTTCCGTTACCGGATATGACGCTCATAAAATGGACGCGAATGGGTGAGAAAGAAAAAAAAACCAAGAAAATGATCCGCCGCTGGGAATCGAACCAATGACGTTTGCGGGCGCGACGGTAAGCGCCCGATGCAAAACCAAAGCTACCCTGGAAGATGCTGGACGCAGCACGAACGCGCCTTTATCTTTCACACATTGTCTCTCGCACGGTGCTCTTCGCTCGCCGTGTAGGTAGGCGGGGAGGAGCGGGGCGGTGCCGCCGTCTGTGAGAGATGAAAAGAAGTATGCGTCACGATGTACACTTTACTAGCACTTACTGCGAGATTGGTTAAAGCTTCTCGGTACCAGCGAGGGACACTACATGGCCACGCTGGCGTCACCGAGGCGCCCTAGACGCAGTTACGTTCTTTGCTTTTCGCTTCGTGTCAGCGTGCGCCGGCTCATGGGGTAGTGCAGCTTCCACATGCACCAACGGGATTTCTCCGCCGCCGATTACTTCGACTGCGAAAGCATCGACTAACAAAACTGCTACAATACGCGTTGCAGAAAGGACACGATTTCGACGGGCGAATGTCGTGCCTTGATTGAGCGAGACAGATGCCAGAGGGACGCACGCGTTTGCGGCTCAAGCTAAAACCTCTACAAACTAGGCGTCAACATGGGTGGCATCCATGCCAATCGGTGCTGTAGCTGCCAAACACGAATAGAGATTGTACAAGCTCTCATATATCACTACACGATAAGCACTACTTCTGTGTAGACCAGTTTCACTTTCGTGTTATACCGATTCCTATGACGGAGGGATCATCCATGTTTTTTTGGTATATACCATGCTAATGAGCCGTATATTCTGGTATATACGATTCGTAACCTGCCATATGTGTTCGTCACTCATTCATGTCATGAACTGACAATTTGGTATATATACAGTTAAAAAAACGGCTGCAAGCGCACCAAGACAGTGTAATGCAAATCATGCAGTACGTGACATGCATGTCATGATGTGCTTGTCAGAACGTTATACAGCCACGTCGCGCAATAGCAATATCAGTGTAAATATATGGACAGTCTCGGCTGAATTTCGCCGTCGCCGTCGTCATGCACCGTATATGTATAACTATGTATATATATATAAAAGCCCAAAGACAAATAATTCAGAAAAATGCTTCCGAAGCGCGGAATCGAACCAGGGACCTCTTCCTCCGCAGCGAGTGGCGCTAGCACTACGCCACGAAACGCAGATCCTCCACGTAGGAAACGGCGAGCGTTATATACACACCCCTTTACCGCTGGACGGACTCAGAGACGGCTGCGCTTATAAGCGTTTCTTCATTACGAGCGAGATGGCGTTAAAAGCGCGACAAGGCGCATTTAAATGCCGTCGGCGAGCTCGCTCGCTTCTTCTTATACTTGCGCAGGGAGAACCTTGTCCTTCCGCTGTCTGCTCGCGCGGTTTCTTGTGCTGAGGGGAAGAGGGATGTTTCACGCTTTCACCGTGATGTCCGCGCTCATGTTACGCTGACTAACACTCCTTGGTTTAAATCAACATATATGTTGATTTAAACCACATATCAACATATATAAATCATAATCAACATATATAAATCACAACGAAACTGTGACTTTTTTCTGTCATCGTCGCAGCGTCACGCACGTTCGGCCGTAGCTGGTTATGGGCTTGAACGTCTGCAGCGGGAGATTTCGAGGACGATGGCAGTTCCTGCTGGCAAGATGCGCACAGTGTCGAAGTCGAAAAGGCGGGTTCGTGGACATCGCTGGCGATGCCTCCGCAATTGGGGGTCGTACAGCGGGAGTCACGATGTCCGTGTCTATGGCAGGCTCCACGGCGTGCGGCGAGGTAGCCGTCGTGGAGCCTTACGTGTCAGAAATGTCGTGGGCCGTGGTGGTCGGGGAAACACCTGCAGATGGCCGGCAAGTCTAAAGGACCGGGGGCCGAGGCTGTCGAACAAACTAGACCTCTCAGTGGAGTGGCGATGGCAGCAGGAACCTCCTGTAGCTCGTCGGGCCGGTAGTCAGGCGCGGGAATCGATGCGCAGGTGGCCGGACGTGAGGTCGGAGGAGTCGTAGCCGGGGAAGTGAAGTTTTTTTCAAGGGAAGGCTGCGGGCCGGTTGGTCCCGCTCCCTGCGACGGCGGGGAAATCTGGAACTCGCGGCTCCCTGGAAGCGGGCGATACGTTTGTCCGTAGCAGGCGAGCACTGCAGCGCAGAGGTTGTCGTAGGGCCGCGGGCTGGAGGACGACTCGGCGGCTAGATGACACAGCTGAGCCGGGAGGGCGTTCAGCAGGACAGCGTGCATCATCGGCTGTGCCTTGATGCCATTCACCGCGAGAATGGCATCGAGCCGCATAAACCACGCTCGGGGTAGGCCGGGCGAAACGGCGGAACTGGAGGGTAGAGTTGCGGAAGCATGGCAGCGGGCCGCTCGGCGAAGGACGTTGTTGTCCGGGTCACCAATTGTAGCGAGAGAGAGTAGACGTGACGGCGGCCAACGTGGCCGTGTCGTTCTCGCTACTTCATTAAAAGGCCATGGTAGAAGCAGAGCGGCAGCCGCTGCCGGCGTCCAGCCGCCAGCAGCTCTCAGCATGAGCTGCCCGAGAGGCGCAGCGCGGTGGCTAGAAAAAAATGACGATGATGATGAATCGCGATGATGATGACGCTAGAACCCTCACAGATTTAACCGAAGCTTCCGCAAAAACGCCAGGGCTGGAACCTGCTTTTGATTTCAACTGACGTCTTCCCCATCGCAAGCAAGAACAGATAAAATCGCTGCTCCAACGATACAAGGACTGCTTCTCGTCGTCATCACGAATTCGACAAAGTCCGGTGGCGAAACACCGAATTATACCGGAGGAAAGTGCGGGGCCCCTCCGTCAGAGCCCCTACAGAGCTTCGACTCGACAGCGCGACGCCATAAAGAGACAAGTCGACGAGAGGCTACGCGACAACATCATCCGGCCGTCCAAGAGTCTGTGGGCGTCACCCGTGGTATTAGTGAAGAGAAGACAGGACACTGCGCTTCTGCATTGATTATCGGCACCTTAACAAATCACGAAGAAGGACGTGTACCCCCACCCGGATAGACGACACCCTGGATCGACTTCACAACGCGACGTACCTTTCGTCGATGGACCTCAAGACCGGCTATTGGTAGATCAAAGTAGACGAAAGAGACCGAGAAACGACCGCTTTTATAACAGCCGACGGCCTCTTTGAGTTCAAGGTCATGCCTTTCGGTCTTTGCTCGGCACCTGCAACGTTCCAGCGCGTCATGGACACCGTGCTGGCCGGATTGAAGCGCCAGACGTGCCTTGTGTATTTGGACGACGTGGTCGTTCTTCCTCGACCTTCGACGAGCATCTCCGGCGGCTTGAGGCAGTACTTCAAGCAATCAAGACCTCTGGACTGACCCTGAAGCCAGAAAAGTGCTCATTCGCGTACGACGAGCTCTTCTTTCTGGGTCATGTGACCAGCAAGTCTGGACTGCGCCCAGATTCGCGAAAACAACCGCCATCGCCGACTTCGCGCCACCCACTGACAAGAAAGCCGTGCGCCCATTTGTCGGCTTATGCGCCTATTACAGACGCTTTGTCAAAAACTTTTCACGGATCGCCAAGCCCTGACGCTTCTCACGAAGACTAACGTGGAATTCTGGTGGGAAACGGCGCAAGTGCAAGCATTTCAAGAACTTGAGCGACGCCTGCAGACGCCACCCATACTTGCGCATTTCGACGATTGAGCACAGCGTAGGACTCGGTGCCGTCCTTGTGCAAAATGCTGACGGGCTTGAAAGGGTTATCAGTTATGCTAGCCGGTCACTAACCAAGGCAGAAGGCAACTATTCCACCACAGGAAAAGAATGACTTGCCATCATTTGGGCTACGTCAAAGTTTCGCCCCTACCTCTATGGCAGGCCCTTCAAAGTTGTCAGGTACCATCACGCCTTATGTTGGCTAGTTAACTTGAAGGACCCTTCAGGTCGTCTCGCACGATGGAGTCTGAGGCTTCAACAATTCGACATTACCGTCGTGTACAAACCCGGACGAAAACACTCTGATGCCGACTGACTGTCTTGTGCCCCCGTCGACGCGCCGCCGCAAGACGACGACGACGACTGCTTTGTCGGAACTATAAGTGCCGACGACTTCGCCGAAAGGCAACGAGCCGACGCGGAATTTGGGGCCTTATGGAGTACCTCGAGTGCAAGACCGCCGTTGTTCCGAAGGTATTAAAGGGAGGATTGCCGTCGTTTTTCTTACGGAACGGCGTTCTCCTGAACAAGAACTTCTCGCCACTTCGAACCGACTACCTTCTTGTCGTGGCCTCGTCATTGCGACCAAAAGTCCTCCAGGCCCTACACATCGACCCGACGGCTGGACACCTCGGTGTTTCCCGCACGCGCGCCAGAATAAAGGAAAAATACTACTGACCACGCCTTGCTGCCGACGTCGCCCACTGCGTTAAGACTTGCCGAGATTGCCAGAGACGGAAGACACTGCCGACTAGGCCAGCGGGACTTCTGCAGCCAATCGAACCACCTCACCGGCCGTTCCAGCAAATCGGGACGGACCTACTGGGGCCGTTCCCGACGTCGACTTCCGGCAACAAGTGGATCGTCGTAGCAATTGACTACCTCACCCGCTACGCCGAGACAAAGGCCTTGCCCAAAGGCAGTGCCGCCGAGGTAGCCAAGTTCTTCGTGGAGAACATCGTCTTGCGTCATGGCGCCCCAGAGGTCCTCATGAGAGACAGAGGTCTTTACTGCGGACCAAACTCAGGCGATCTGCGGACCTAACTCAGACGAACCACCGCCTACCACCTGTAGACCAATGGCCTCACCGAGCGTCTGAATAAGACCATCGCCGACATGCTGGCCATGTACGTCGACGTTGAGCACGACGTGGGACGCCGTCCTTCCGTACGTGACCTTCGCTTACAACACGGCCGTCCAAGAACGACGCAGATGACGCTGTACAAGTTGGTCTATGGAAGGAGCCCGGCGACGACGCTGGACGCCATGCTACCCAACGTCACCGACGAAGAAAATCTCGACTCCGCCGCTTACTTACAACGTGCCGAAGAAGCTCAACAGCTCGCCCGCCTGCACATCAAGACTCAGCAGCACACCGACAGCTGTCGCTACGATCTTCGACGACGCTTCGTGGACTACCAGCCCGGCGACCGTGTCTGGGTCTGGACGCCAATACGACGACGCGACTAAGCGAGAAGCTTCGACGATACTTCGGACCGTACAGGGTACTTCGACGTCTCGACGCACTCGACTACGATGTATCTCCGACGGCATCACGAACTTTCAGAGGCGCCGAGGTCGTGCATGTGGTGCGTCTTAAACCGTACTATGCTCGTTAACGCACCTGAGGACTCTAATGTTTGCTTGCTTTCTTAGTTTTCTTTAGTACTGCATGTATTCATGTTCTGTTTTTAAGCATCGGGACGATGCTTTTTCAGAGGGGGCATTTCCACTCGTCTTATTTTTCATGAGTTGAAGCTTCAACCACAAAGACTTTCTTTATTGTGAGGTATGAAAAGAAAAGAAAAAAGACTGTGGGCAACCCCCTGCGCAGGCTGCGCCGCGATGTGTAAGAGGCTTCGCGATTGTTTTAGAACGTTACGTTAAGATTGCGCGCCGCACGCGAATGTTCCAGCTTTGTCGAGAGATAACGCCGCCACCAGTGATATCGCTGGAAAGTTGGATAGCGCCTGTATAGGCCTGACTGGCTGCCCAGGCGGCGTAGCGAAAACGGTGCTAAAAAGCGCCCCCTCCGATAAGTTCTTTGGTTTCGAGTAGTCAGACTGGCGGCCGCATGCAGCACTAAGCTCAGATGCGCAATGGAGCCGCCGCTGTCGGTTGTGCTGCGCTTTGGATCTCGGCCAATTTCTGGCGTGGCTGAGTTCTTCAGCCAAGCAATCTGCGTAAACGCAAGAAGCTCGTCACGCCAAGTATGTTTACTACGTGCAGGAGATTGAAGGAACCATGTCGGCGCGCTGCAACTCGCAAGTGCAGCGAATCTCATACGACGTTGAACTCGACTTAAGTTTTACGAGGCATGCTCGCGCAATTAACGACAGTGCATAAACGAAAAGATTGCTGTTAAGAAAGCCGAGATGATTTGCATTACACGACGAAACGGAATCAAGAAAGGTCCAGTGACGAAGGCTATCCTCGGCGGCCCGAAGGAGTGCATTCGCGCCGTGTGCCGTTTTCTGCCGCATTCAGTCGCAAACAAACTTTTTCCCCATGCACGGTCGTAATTTTCAACATTGCTTCTAGGGAAGTCGTCAAATTCTGTCAGCGTGCGGTGGCGGTCGAGAAGCGACGGCGCGCAGTGTTTTCAGCCGGCCGCTGGAAGCAGCCGGCTCTAAAGCTGCCGGAAAATCGTAGGCACATACGCAAGGTGACTCATGGCATCGTTTTTCGCATTTCCCACGAAATGCCGCTGCATATCCTCGTGATCACCGTCGCAGCCACGGCGTGCCGCCTGGACTGCACACAGGGAATATATACATATATGAACGCGTGCCGTGCGTACGAAAAGTAATCAGCACGTTACGTCGCAAACCACGTTTTGCTCGCGTACTCACTTCACGCGTCGTACGGCACGTATCCAGCG
>NC_051179.1:189173623-189213880 GCF_013339695.2 Rhipicephalus sanguineus | reverse complement strand
AAGAGTTGAACACAGTCACATGGAAACACCCAAACGCTCCGCTGTGTTTTGCCGCAGCCACGAGTCGCTCCGCGACTCGTGCCCGAGACCCACAGCGCGACTCGGCGCCACGAGAATCGTGAGGTCTCGGCGAACTGGGCAGAACACTACCACGCCGCGTCAGGTCCATTTCCGCGATAGTGTCGTTCGCTTCTTCCGAGCTTTCTGGTAACTCGTCTCGAAGTGCGGCGAAGATGCTGCGTCGCTGGGACCCCCTTCTCCGTGACCCCTCGTTGTCCCTAGTATCGGCCCCTTCTTCAGCGACGGGGGCTGGTTCTGGTTTCAATACTTGTAGGCTCGATGACGACGCCGGCGTTGGCGTGGCGGTTCTGGTTCTGCTTGCCTGGTCGCTGTTGGAGGGCGGGAACCGCGTGCTGCCGCGACGTACGTACGAGCGCTTGCGAAAGCCTCCTTCGTTGCGTGCCTGCCTCCGCACCGCTTGCACTCAGCATCGCACCGACCGTGTCATGGGCAAAATATGCGCAACGCTTGCAGTACTCGGCCGAGCAGGCGGTGGCCATGTGCCCGACGTCCCCGCACCTTGCGCATACTCGGCGCATGCCGCGTTACTCGCACATGACCCTGTGTTCAGCGATGGTCGTGAAGTTAGGGACCGGTTTGCACATTTCGAGCTTCACGACACGCAATCCCGTTCAGCTTATTCTGGCGGGAGGCAACGGTTGCGAAGGTGACGTTCTTCACTTGCCATACTGGCTGAGGGCGTTGGTGAGGATCTCGTCAGGGATATATGCTGGGAAGCGATAAACGTTTACGAACGTAATGGGGAGCCCACCGCTTCCATCGCCACCCTCTCACTGTTTACGCGGAATCCCTCCGCCACCATCAGTCTGGTTGCCTGACTCGCGTCGCGCGCGCAGACTAAGAACTTCGACCCTCCCATGTGTTGGGGCACCAGCACACTATCTCGCCCACGGTCAACTCATTCGCGTCAATCAATGCACCTATCGAGACATCACCGTCAGGCGCACTGAACAAAAAACAGTTTTCCTCACGGGAGTTCTAAATTTGCGGCCATTGTGGTAGGCGGCACCGCGCGCCAGTGGGCGTGGCTCGTTGCTGACTGCTCCTTGCAGCTTTCGCTACACCCTCGTAGACGGGCGGCTCAGCCTAGGCAGGACCGCTAGGTCGGTGACGACAGCCGGGGTAGCGATGAGAACCTCCGGGACAGCAGGCGGCGCCAGGGTCATCACTCCTCCTGGCTCGAGATGGGCGTCGGGCGGGAAGGTCCGAGCCTGGGGGGGGTCTCAGTGCCGCGCGTGGGAGGCGGCAGCACCAAGGGCAAGGAGGGTCTTCTTCTCTTTCCGGTTGAGGCCCGGGAGTCCGCTTCAGCCTAAAGGGGCCCCAGGCAACACTCGATAACGGGTCGAGAGAACGGCTCGCTCGGCACAATTTGATCTTAGCCAAAAGGCCGACAAGCGATAACGAAATAATGGTCCTCATTTGGAGTGGAACATTTCAGACCACATTAACAGGTCCTGCAAACCACCAGGTAAATAACAGCAAAGCAATTCACCCGTCCGAGCACTGCAAACTAGGCGTGTGCAATGAGCACGGTTTCGTGTGCTCCACTGCATTGCTTTTACTCCAAGCGCCACAAAAATTCCTTGCCTGCATAAAAGAATTCCAAAACCCCAACTTGCTTTTGCAAAGCCACGAAAAAAACGCATGTGGACGTACTCTCGCTCGAGCGCTGACGTCACACACGACGCCGGTCGCAGTGTGATTCCACGCGCAACACAGAACACGAGCCAGCGCTTCTTTTTCACGAACATCATGTTTACTTGTAATGCTCCGTGGCCAGCCAAGCACGGCGCTCCCGCGTCCGAGCGAGGCATGAGGCCGCACAAGCAGCAGGGAAAAGGTCGCGGAAATCAGTGGATAAGCGATCGCCTGGGCTTCTGGAGGAATGCAGGTGAGTTAAGTGTGAATAAAGTGGTTACGGGCGGGCTTCCCGAGCAGGCGGTTGATGAAATGACACGGCACCGTGTGGCGCCTGCACCTACCTGACTTGACAGATGCTTTTACCGAACAAGCTACGCATCGCTGAAGAGTCCCTGCTCGTGCCGCTTGTTGTGCTTCATCTTCTTCTTCATCTTCTTCTTGACGCTGTTTCGCTGTTTGTGCCGGGCCTTGCTAGGAATACAAGAAAAGCACACGAACACGCAACACCCAGCGCTCCTTTTGAAACGAATCTCTCGCTCGTCGGGGCGCCACTGCACCGCGTACGTGGTGCGTCTTCCGTTGTTCTTATTTTGGAGGGAATGGTGTATAAGAAGTGGTAAAGAGACCACGTCTTACTTGTACACTATACCCTCGAAAATTAAGAAACAACAAAAGTGGACCATCGCAAACCGATGCAGTGGTGCCCCGACGAGCGAGAATCGTTTTCAAGTGCAGCGCCGGGTGTGCGTGTCCGTGTGCTTTTCTTGTGTCCCGCCGACTTGGTCCACAGATTGCCCCAGCGGCAGGGGCGATTCGTTGCTGGAACCACCGCGCGTTCGATACCTGATCAATTGTGGTCTCGGCCATTGCGCTGGTGATGACAGCCCATTTTCTAGGGCTTCACATATTTCTTCATCCGTAGTTTGGTTTCTGGGATGGTGTGATGTGGAGACCCAGGATCCGAAATAATTCAACGGCAGTCAGGTGATTCTGTACACACAACACAGACTTTAACAAACCGATAACTGACGCTTTACACACAACACCACTACAGCATTCCTTATGTACATTCTAAAGTCCTACGCGCCTCGGCACACAAACTGTCCTACTCGCCGTTATGCCTGTTGCCGCTGCGGCGAGGTCGGTCGTCACCGGTACTCCTTGGGCAGTCTACAGTCACGTGACTTGACCGTGGCGAGGGTGGTAGCGGTGGTGATGATGGCACTGCAGGCCGGTAGATCACCAGGCCACTGCATGTGCAGGTTAACTGCCCGTCGCCAACATGAGCCGCGGCCACCTCGTGACACCACTCGGGCCCAGGACCTCAGGCCAGGAACAGACTAGACTGCCGGTCTCCGTGTCAGCACCGGGCACAGAGCGGGGAACAGGCTCACCAGGTCCACATGGCTGCCGGACGCCTGGTTGAGTGATGCAGCCCGAAGCAGGAAGCCAGGCTCACCAGGTCCGCGAGGCTGCCGGACGCCTTGTTAAGCGATGTCGCGACCCGAACCGCCGACCAGCGGCTGCCGTTCCAACCGTGTCGCGCTCCAACTGCTCGAGCCGCACGCCCCGCTCGCGCTTCCTTTTCGTCGTCTTCTCCTCCAAGACGTACCGCAGAGCAGAACTGTCGTTCCCTCTTCGCCCCGTCACGGGCCACACAATCCACATCATCACACCACCCCCACTTAAGATAGTTGCGAGCAACTATTCCACTCCATGTCAGGCGCCGAGTAGGCAAAAGTGCAGGCGCGTTTGTAAAGCGGGAACAAGTTCACACAAGTCCGAAGGTTCGTGCTCCACACAGTACGTTAATGAAAACACACACACACACACACACACACACACACACACACACACACACACACACACACACACACACATGACAAATACACAACTGGAGAAAGATTCGAGCAATTCAGATGCGACTTTAGTCTGCTTTTTCTTCTTACTAGTTGCGCGTGGGTGCTTGAAGTTCCTCAAGTGCTGGGCATTCCTGTTGAAACATGCCTTTCCGTATCGGCACACTCGCTCGTCATCCCGATCCCGCTTCCCGTTGCCTACATTGTCGCTCTCGTCTTCCAGAGGCTTGGTACTCTTTGCGAGCGGAAGCGCCGGAAAATCAATTGCTCGTTGTTTGCCATGATGGCTACTTCTTGCGATGTTTCTGCCATCGGCGCGGTCTTTGGGTTCTTTCTCGTCTCTGGCCTCATCATCTCCTGAAGAACGTTCGTAGAATGTGACCTTGGGGCGACTAAACTGCTTCAGGTGCTGTGCGTTTCTTCTGAAACACTTCACGCCATACTTGCATTCCTGTCGCTTTCTGGCTGCACCTCTGTCTCCCTCCTACCGTTGCTGAATGTTGTGGTCTTGCTGCATGTCGCGTCGTCGTCACTATCGTAGCACTGCCTTGCGGCCGTTGTGTCGTTGTGCTGCGCATCGACGACTCCTCTCGCCATCATCGCCCAGTGCTTCGCCAGGCCACCAGCACTCTTCTCCACGCGATGTCTCTTTGGCCCCACGTTGCTTAGAGCACTTGCTAAAGTTGCTTGGAGAGATTAGGTCTCTGTTCGTTCGCGTAACAGCTGAACTCTTGATGACTGTTTTCTAGATGAGGGCGCCTGGCTTGCGGCGTTCGCTTTGGTTGACCAGTCCGGATATTCCCCAGTCAGGATCTGGCTCGTGCGGCTCCCTGGCTCCTGGGATGTTGCCCAGCACGAGGTATATATAGGGTTAGTTCATGCATAGTGCCGTTACGTCTCCTATGAAGTAAGGCGTAGAATCCCGATGCGCGCTCTCGGCCAGTTTTCTTGCAACTACCATCCAACAGCACCATTTTCTGGTGTTTCCAGTTAGACATCGACGGGGAACTAAATCGCATCGTACAATTGTGGTGTTGCTGCCCGTGTCTCTAAGGACGTGTGCTACCTGTCCCAGACTCGTCCTTGGACAACTGGCATGCAGTCAGCTGCTGACCTTGGCGGCTTCTTTTCCGTCCTGCGGCATCAATTGCAGTGCAAGTCTTCCTCGTGGGCTCGGCGAGAGATCTAGAATCTCGCGTTCCCTCACTCTCTACTATGACGCAGGACACCTGTTGTGCAGCCTGGTTCTTGCAATCAGACGTTCTGTGTCCATGGCGCCCCGCATGACTTGCATTTCTCGGGAAATTGTGAATGTTTCTCGACACTCACATTGCCTTGTGCCCTTCGCGGTTTTGCAGATGAAGCAAATCGATTGGTGCTTGCTCTGTGGCCACAGCATCGGGGTTATGTTGCCAATCCAGTTATCAAATAGCTCGAGATCCTTGCTGCTAGTTGTTTTCCCTGTCTCGGCATCTTCAGGCCGGGCTTTTCGAAATTTTTCTTTATATCCCTGTGCCGTGAATCTGCCAGCGCTGAAGCAGAGCTTTTTTCACTCTGTCGTATAGTAGTGCCTCCGCAGCAGTCATACGACCAATGATAGTGAGTGCCTCGCCAGTTAAGCACATGCTTACGGCCATACCCCCTTTCTCTCTTGGCCAATCTTTTCCACATAGCCACGCGTCAAACCTCTGTAAAATACGCATGCAGGTCATCGCGTCGCTCGTCAAAAGCCGGGTTACGCAACTTCTGCGGATTCAGCATGACGGGTTTGCCGACGGTGCGAGTGCTTGTCGCAGCAGATGGTCACTCTGCGCACCTTCTGAAGCCTGAGCTTCAGTGCAGGATTTGCAGGTTGCCCTCTCGTCCGCTAACCGTTGCCTCTCTGACGCTTCTTTGGCCTCTTCTCTCTCAGCTGCGCGCTCATCTCTCTGCCTAACTTGCTCTCGCTCAATCCATTCGCGAAGTTCCGCGCCAGACAAGCCTAACTGAGCTGCTACAGCCGCTAACTTATCCAGATCCATGTCTCTCGTCTTGTGCTGCGTGCACACACCTGGACTGGCGATTTCCGCGTTCGAGCTGTTACTGGCGGATCCTGGAAGGCTCGCCAAGTTTGTGATGGTGTAATGTGGGCCCAGGATCCGAAACTAATTCACCCGGCAGTCAGGTGATTCTGTACACACAAACGCAGACTTTTAAACACAACCGATAACTGACGATTTACACACAACACACTACAGCATTCCTTATGTACATTCTAAACGTCCTACGCGCCTGGCACACAAACTGTCCTACTCGCCGTTATGCCTGTAGCCGCTGCGGCGAGGTTCGGTCGTCACCGGTACTCTTGGGCAGTCCACCGTCACGCTGCCCTTGACCGTTGGCGAGGTGGTAGCGGTGGTGATGCTGGCACTGCCAGGCCGGTAGATCACCAGGCCACTGCAGTGCAGGTTAACTGCCCGTCGCCAACATGAGCCGCGGCCACCTCGTGACACCACCCGGGCCCCAGGACCTCAGGCCAGGAACAGACTAGGCTGCCGGTCTCCGTGTCAGCACCGGGCAGAGAGCGGGGAACAGGCTCACCAGGTCCACATGGCTTCCGGACGCCTGGTTGAGTGACGCAGCCCGAAGCAGGAAGCCAGGCTCACCAGGTCCGCAAGGCTGCCGGACGCCTTGTTAGGCGATGTCGCGACCCGAACCGCCGACCAGCGGCTGCCGTTCCAACCGTGTCGCGCTCCAACTGCTCGAGCCGCACGCCCCGCTCACGCTTCCTTTCCGTCGTCTTCTCCTCCAAGGCGTACCGCAGAGCAGAACTGTCGTTCCCTCTTCGCCCCGTCACGGGCCACACAATCCACATCATCACAGTTTCATCAAGCGCAAGGCGACGAAAACGGTATACTTTGGTGCGTGCGCAGCTGTATGTGTGTCGCTTGAAATGTGAGAACTGAACAGACGGACCGGAAAACGACGCCAAAATAAAAGTCGAAATCGAAACGTTTGATTTGTAGCATTGTGCCACAAGTACTCAAAGCTTTTTCAAAAGCCGACAGTGCCAAATTGTTGTCCTTCTCCTCTCAGCCCCCTCCCTATAGCAAAAAGACTAAGAAAATAACGAAATAGCTTTCACACCAACGAAGCTGGAGCAAGCCCCACGAGTGCACGAAAAGCGATACATTCACCGCGCGCCGCGAGCGTGCGCACGCAAAAACCTCGTCAGCCGGGGCGGGCGAGCGGGTGAACACCAGCGGCGGAACTTTTCCAAAGCATATATTTCACGATTAATACAATCACGCTTTCCCTCATTTTATACTGTAATTTTCTCACCCCCGCGGGGTGAGTAGGCCGATCCCGGAGGATGAGTGCAATACCGGGCTAACCCGTGGCGGAGGTGAAGCAAGCTCCAAGCGCTCCGCCCCGTTCCAAAATAAGTTTAATATCTTGGGCCCAAATAGGACCCGTATCAGATTTAAGCTGATAAGAACAGAGTTTGTTTATTCATGTTTATTCATTCAGGAGAGAAAAGGGCTTAGAATAAGCACAGCCGTGTGTACTAACGGGCCTGGACCAGAACGGGAGCAAGTCCCCGACGAAAATGTATGCGCGAGCACGCATCAGAGTCCTGGGATGGCACGCAGGGGCAGGTAGCGCACGGGGTGGCGCGGGAAACGCGTGAGACAGGCCACACAGGCACGCAGGGAAGAATCGCAGTGACAAACGATCACACTGGCGAGGGCACAAGACGCAGCGCCGGATGACCAGTGACGGCCACCGCGCGAGGTGAACATGATAATTGTTCCGCGACGCACAGCTTCTTAAAGAGCGGATGTATAGTCTGGAGCAGATGCGGTGCAGGACTCGGTCGTTGTCAGGATCCCACGCGCCCAATGCACCGACGATGACAGCTGCCACCGAGACCCGCTGGTTGCGTCGACGGAGGTAAGCGGCAACAGGCTCGTGCCGGGACACCCTTGTCGTTTGCGTATTGGAGAAGGGCTCGCGCTTGTTCTTGAATGGACCCGTGACGTCCAGCGCGATGTCATCCTCACCGCAGACAAGGACGAGGTCGGGCCGGAGACGGTTGTCGTCAACGGGGGTAGTTCAGAAAGGCGATGAAGTTCCGGGCGGCTGCGGCTCGGATGCGGTCCAACCACGGGCGTTTGTGCCGGGCCGTGTGCAGGCGCTCCTCGCCATGCAATGGCCCCAGCACGTGCGGCAGGATCTCCCGCTGGTAGCCGCAGGTCCGGCATCGCTGGTCCCGGTCCGGGAGACCCCACCTGACGGCGCCGTTGAGGGCAAGAAGGTTGAGGCGCGCCCAGTGAACGAAGCGCCAGTCGCTCTACTGGGTGTAGGCGCCGCTCCGCATGAAGTGGGAACTGGCGCGGTCCGCCGAGACGCAACGCCATAACCTCCCTTGGTTCGGCTAAGCGTGCAGGGCGCGGTCCGGTCTGCGGCGAGTACCTCACAGTAGACGCATGACGCGGTTGCGGTGCGTCTATAGGATAGTAACGTCGGCACGACAGGTAGGCCTCACGCTCCGACCGGGTCGCCTCCCAGCCGAGGTGCGCCGAGTCCACCGCGTAGGGCGTTCGGAGAGGGCCATGTCACGCCACTCCCGGTCTGCCGTGGTCAGGAGTTTGAAGGCGAGTCGATGCGACATATTTAGCTCAACTCTGCGGCCACGTGGATGGCAGCAGCTCCGCCGGCGGTGCTCCCATAGACATAGTGGCCGATGTGTGGTCGGCAGGTACAGCTTCCGCTTGACCAAGGGGTGTAAGCGTCGTCGAGCCGGCGCCAGTCGGTCTTGGTTGGAGGACACCGCACCGACATGGCAAAGTTGAGGGCCGGGTACAAACAAGTGCGCATGGCGTCACGACGGTGCCATGGCGACAGCATCGAGGACAGGATGGCGCGGGCCTGCAAAATGGCGTGGTGGATGACCGAGCACATGCAGGGAGGGAAGGCGAAACCCACGGGGCGTCTCAGGAACCGCAGAGGCTGGTGGTCCTGCAGCGGCGGAGGGACTCAGAACACCGTGAAGGAGCTGGGCCGCATTCGCATCTCGCATTTTGACCTGCGCATCAGAGTCGCGTCTATCGCTGTCTCATCGCGGTGAAACGCTTCCAGCACGCCCGTCATGTCACTTCTGCCTGGTTGCCGGCGTACCATGGCTCCCGCCACGGAGTCCCAAAACCAGTGCGGCCAATGCTCCGCATCCTTTCCGTCGGCTCAGGGTCTCACAAACCACGAGAGATGGCATTTTATTCAGGAGGCCTCTGCCAGAGTGGCTGCACGTCGCCCTGGCACTTCGGGGCCCACTCCGGGTCCCAGCACCGTGCCTCCCCTACCGGAGCCAGCACCCCCGCAGCGGACACTCCCAACACCACCTTGTCGCAACTTGGTACCGTCTTCAGACGCGGCTCCACCCACTGGCGCGCCGCCTCCAGTGGTGCAATCGCCTGCCAACGCTAACCTCACCGCATCACCTGCGGCGTGCGCCATCTCCCTGTCCATGGCCGGCAGTGACATCGAGCGGCTCTTGTCGTAACGTCCCAGGCAGCACAGCACATTGGTCCAATATTGTTTATACGTTGGCAAATGATGGCCCAATGATGGCCCATACAAACCACTATAAAACCAATGTTGGCAAGCCAGCCTACAAGGATGCCAATAATGGTCCATCTTTGCCAGCCAACATACAATATTGGTCGTGCTATTCTTTGAGGTTGGCAACAACGGCCCATCGTTCCCGATGTAAATACGATATTGGCAGAACCAGGCCGTATGGATGGCAATATTGGGCCAGCTTATCCGTTGGTAAAGCAATATTGGTTAGGTAATGTCAGTAGATTGGATATATTGTCCAGTCAATCTGACTGGTTAAACAATATTGGACGGCCAATGCTACGCGCCGGACAATATTGTCCAGACTTACACGTTGTCGCTCCAATGTCTTAAACACTGGCAGCATATGCATGATTAATCGGCAAGAATGTTTTTTCCCCTTTACCATCACTGAGGGAAGGTTAGCCCGAATCGAGCCACCACCTGCATGCACGCTATTATGGAAAATCACTTTGTCCGGCATCCAGCGCACCTCAAAGAAGATTTCTGGTTACTTATCACCATAGGCGTGCGCAGGGTTCCCCATTAGGGGGGGGGGGGGCAAAGGTTCGTCGCAGCGTCCCCCACCCTACTAAGAGGTTCGTGCCGAATTAACCGGGTTGCGGACAGGTATGGCCGAATTAACGAGAGTGTGATGCCGTTAAACAATAAACATGCTTGCAGGGACCAGAGAACGCGTCCTAATTATCCGACTTTCCGAATTAATAAGTGTGGAATTAACGAGCTTTTACTGTATAAGATGGCAAAACAGTCCATCGTTGTCAGCCAACAAACAAAACTGCAAATTCCAATCTATAAGAAAGGGAACAATGGCGCACACAGGGTCTCGATTTTTAGGTTGGCATTTAGTGTGGCACAAAATATATGCAAAATAGTTGGACAAATTCGTTTTACAGGTGTTGAGCAAATGTAATATAAGTACAAGTTCTCACGGAGTTTTGCGCGCTGTTGGAAATACATTCTATGAGAAAGGAAACACAAAACAAAATCTCACTTTGCAATGCTTGGTTGAAAGTTAACGTTAATTGTGTGATACAGCCAGCGTATACATCGCAACTGTATAAAAACAACCAAAAAACCCTACTTTTACATTAATTGAAGCTGTACATAGCGTTGACGAGTTAATGGAGTAGAATAGAAGTCATCTGCTTCGCAATGGGCCTCTGCGCTGGTGCGCCTTCTGCGCACCGCACACGCACCGAAATATTCTCACGGCTTTATTAGCGGCAAACAATCAAAACATTTCATGTGACTTCAACCACGCTGTGTATTTTCGTGTTTGCTACAGGACTGGTTGAATTACAGGATTATAACTTCTTGTGTGCGCGCAACAGCGACGTGCTGTCCAAGACTACGGTATCGCCCGCGGAATCTTTAATGATCGATGAGTTATGTTTGCACTTTCACGCTTCACACAACCAGACGTGTTCACTTTGAATAAATGTTCTCGGTGATCGGGAGGCCGGAGAAGCAGCGGCGGCGCCATGTTTTGCTCCGGAATTCGTCCTCTCCTCGCGGCAGTGGGGCAGCGCGGTGGTCGCTGGTCATAAAACACTTGTCACTGACGGCTGCTCCGCCCACGACGGTTCGCTTTCAATTCCTGTGACAACGAGGGGGGGGGGGGGGGGTTTGAGGGAGATGGCGGGAGACAACGGCAGCTCGGAAGATGCGTACGCGTTTCGGCCCTTCTGGCCGGCGGCTATTCTTCGTCAGTCAGTGGCGGGTAACTTTCCCTCGTCGGGGCTCCCAGCTTCGGCGGGCGCGCGCCCCTCAGTATTCAGTCGAGAGTCATCGGGAAAAAACGGAGTCGGATACCGAGACAGGATGCCACGATTCTACGGATACCGAGATTCGACGGCGATGCCACATTGAGAAGGCAGCTGCCCGTTCTTCATCGGACCTGACTGTTTGACTTTTGAAGAGCGATCCGCAGATGAGCGCCGATGTGTTCTGACAACTCGCAAACTTTCCGCCGGATTTTTGTGTTCGTATCGCGTTCAGTAAGTCGTTTTTCTCCTTCGTCGCATGTTACTTTCCGTGTTGTTCGTAAGTGAAATGTGTGCTGTGCGTTTATTATTGTCTACATTACCGCGTAAAGTTTTTTTTAAATTTGCTAGTTTGTGAATACCGATGTGGGGGGCTTTATTGTGCGCTTCGAAGTAGGTTGGTTAAGTTCTCGCCCTCAGCGATGTTGTCAGCATTTGCGTGTGCTATTTTGTTCTTTTCTCGCGTTGTAGTGCGTCAGCTTAAAACCCTTTTTTCATTTCCCTTCGCGCTGGATTCGCGCAAAAGAAATGATGGATTTGGTAACCACAACTTTTTATTAGTTGTGAAGTTGTCGCAGACTTTCAAGCTCTTGCCGCAGTCACCTTTTAATTAATAAATAGGCGATGAACTTTCTGGTAGTTCAAGGTGGTTATGGATCTCGGCTGTTATCGAATGTCTGTTCACGTGTACATGTTCATTTATTTCATTTTGTATCACGCTTCGCTTTTCACTGAATTCCTTTGAACCTTCGGTGAACTGACAAATCAAATAAGCGCTAACACCTAGGGAGGCGTGTGTGTTGTGAGGGTCCGTTTCCCCGATTTCTAATATATGAGGGGGGTGGGGGGGAGGGGTCGTATTGCAGGTAATTAAGTGTAGGTTTTGTGCAGCTGTATCTGACCAGCAAGCGGTCAGCCAGACAAAGCGCCAAATGCGAAGTATTTTCAAACTTGAGGATCTTTGCCATATGTTACAATGCATAACTACCTTGTGTGTACTCTCAGCTTTTGTACCTGATTTCCCTGCTGCTTGCCTAAAACAAAAGCGTGGCAACATGCAATTTATTTACGTGCACAAAAATCTACCTCACGTAAACTACACTTCAGTGGAAAATGTTTTCATTTCCAGCGTTAACGCTGGAAATGAAAGAAACGATGGTGCAGCCAACGATAAAGGCGGCAAAAATATGGAGCTGCCAATATTTATACAATGTTGGCGATACGTACGACGAACAATGTTTGGCTACAGCCATCCTTGCCATTATTGGCGATATGTTGGACGGACAATGTTGGCTACAACCATCCTGCCATTATTGGAAAATCATGGCATCCAATATTGGACCAATGCACATTTAGGTGTAGCAACCCCCAAAAGCCACCGCAGGACCAATATTTCTGCCAATGTTTACCAACATTGTTCCGAGATTGGTCCATGCCGGCGTGCTGCCTGGGGATACACGCCAGTACGACCCTACGGCCCCTACAGAGGTACACACAGACGCTAGCGGTGTTGGCCTTGGCGCTGTCCTTGCGCAGCGCAAGCCAGGGTCCCTGAATATGGTCGTGGCATATGCAAGTCGTACGCTTACTAAAGCCGACACCCATTACACCGTCACCGAAAAGGAATGCCTGGTGATCATCTGGGCCTTACGAAATTCCGACTATTTGTATGGTCGCCCATTTGATGTCATCACCGACCATCATGCACTATGCTGGTTGTCGTCATTGAAGGATCCTCAGGCCGCCTCGCCCGCTGGGCACTTCGCCTACAGGACTACGATATCCGCGTGATGTACCGCAACGAACGCCAGCATGTTGACGCCGACGCACTCTCGCGCTCCCCCTTGCCTGACGACAATACTCCCATCTCAGTGTCTCACAATGCCGTTTCCTCTATCGACATTCACACCATCGCTACTGAACAGCGCAAGGATCACTGGATTGCCTCACTGATAGCCTTGCTGACTAATCCATCGGCGACACCATCCACTCGCGCGTTGCGTCGTCAAGCACACCATTTCGCCGTTCGCGACGACCTCCTCCATGGACGCAATTACGGCGACGGCCGCCAGTGGCTACTCGTAATACCCCGCAGTCTGCGTTCTGACATATGCGAGTCGTTCCACTCTGGAGTGCGCACACTCTTGCGTATCGAAAACCTACCACCGCATTCGCCAACTGTACTTTTGGCGAGGGATGTACCGCTACGTGCAGAAGTTCGTTCGCTCCGCTCCATGTCAGATCGCCGCACGCAAAACTTCAACGCACCTGTCGCCGGAGGTCTGCAACCTCTACCTTGCCCTGACGGCCGTTGGGGTGTTGGCATCGATTTGTATGGACCACATCCTCTCTAGGTCGGCTGGCAAGCTGGGCCATCGTCGCTGTTGACCACCTTACGCGATACGCCCAAACTGCGCGCTCTCCCAGCGGCTACAGCGCGCGATGTTGCCTCCTTCCTGCTGCACCGATTCATGCTACGCCACGGTCCACCCCAGGAGCTGCTCAGCGATCGAGGTCGTGTCTTTTATCCGAAGACGTCGAAAGCCATTCTCGAAGAGTGCAACGTTGTTCACGGAAAACTACTGCTTACACCTGCAGACGAATGGCCTCACCGAACGCTTTAACTGCACGCTCGGCGCGATGCTCTCGATGTACGTCGCCGCCGATCACACAAATTGGGATACCATTCTGCCTTTCGTCACCTACGCCTATAATACCGCCCCACAGAGTACTGTTTCTCGCCCTTTTTCTTATTGTACGGCAGGCACCCGTCGCAACAATCGACACAATCCTTCCATACAAGCCGGATACGTCTGAGTGTGCGCCTATTCTGCCACAGCAAGACTTGCTGAGAGTGTCGGGAGCTTGCCAAGACATTTACTACGCATGACCAAGAACGGCAGAAGAAATTCGCGCTGACACCACCACTTCTGCGCCCACGTTCCTCCCTGGAGCACTCGTATGGCTCTCGGTCCCTACCACTGCACCTGGCCTCTCTTCAAAAATACTGCCGAAATACGACGGCCCTACGTGTGCGTCGAACGCACGTCCCCGGTCAACTACGTGATCAAACCCCTTGAACCATCTTCGGACATGCGCCGTCGAGGGCGGGACATTGTCAACGTGGAGCGCCTGAAACCCTATCATGATCCGCTCATAGTGACAAGCAGTTAGGTCGCCAGGCGGCTCCCTTTTCGCACCCTGGGTAATGTAGCGAAGCGTTGCAAGCCTGTAATGGGTCGCCTCGTCGAGCGCTTACTAGTGGGTCGTCCTCTTCCGCCCTTCTCGGAGAGCACGCTCTCTCGCGCTCAGAGTCGGCACCCCGCCTTGACTGTCGCAGTCGTGTATCATCGCGAGTGCCCGCTAATAAACGTCTTTATACCACCATATTTATGTTTCCCCCAGGTGCTCATCATAGATATTAAGCAAATTCTGATTTTTAGGACGTAGCTAGCTGTCAATATGAACACAGCTGCTCAAGCTGACCTTTTCCAGCATTCTATAAAGTTCACTTTCCATAGCGTGCAATGATGCCCCAAACCTAATCTCACCTCCACGCCAACTGAAAAGACAGTACACACAGCACTCAAATGTCACATTCATTAGGCACATAGCTTTTCATAAAATAAATGTCTTACGAAGCACTCGGTGTATAAGTTTTTGAGTTAAGGTGGTTTGTTCTTGGGCACATTGAAAACTTCCATGTGCTCTTTTTAAATTGGTGAAGCTTACATACTTTGTAACAGAAGTCCCATTTTTCAACAATATATATTTCGCGAAAAACGGTTACTTTCAATCTATGTTTTTTTGCAATCTTGCTTACAATAAACTGTACGAATCACTGGGATTGGCCGTTCTAGTGATGTTTCCCGCTTTTGTTTTTCATGCACCGTGCTTGCAAATGTACTATGCACTAAGCATGTATACTCAGGAGCCTGTCCATTGAAAAAAGCATGCGGAGAAAGGTGTGAACGCTGCTGTTTTTCACTAGTGAAATTCAAATTTAATGGAAGAACATTTCGTTCAGTAGTAGCTTAATAAAAAGACAATTTACAAATGTGAAGCCATACATGCATAATGTTACATGTTTATGCAGATATGCTTACCACAGCTGCATTCAAAACGTATACAGGGAGCTCCTCAAATGGATTTTGCTGCCGTATTTGAATGGTTGCACGCAGCGACATCTTCATTCTTGAAAGATCAATTCGATCTGGGTCTGTGACAGTTTCTGAAATTGCCTGTGAATCAGTAAGAAATATACGTAAGTGCTATACCACAAATAACCGTGAATTAGGTCACAATAAATATTCAAACAATGGCATCCAAGATGCATGCCATTATTGCATCTGCAGAAGCAATGGTATACGTGCAGTACTGACTTATATGCAACCAAAAATCTTTCTCAGAGCAAATGAAAATGACCGGCAAGACTGGCTAAAATTGTGGCCCTCACCCTTAGGTCACGCTGTGCTTCAGCGCACGAGATACCAGTTGATAGGTCAGAAGTGTTAGAGGTCAGTGCAAAACGTGGTTTAATTCGTAATTGCCGGTTTTTATTGTGGTGCTGACTGAACGCATGAACCCAATCTGAAAAAGAACATATATTAAATACCAACCTAAAAAAATTGCTATTTTGAGACAACTTTTCGGAAATGCCAAGAAACCAAATATTTTCTCATCGTTACATGCCAGAATAGTACTTTCAAATATATTCGGTGTTCACTATATACTGAAGCTGTGGCCAATTTTTCGCAGCAGAACATCATGTTGAACAAGATACAGCTGCGACATTAAATTGATTTTTCACTGTGCTTCATGACAGTTGTTGTGATCGCACAGCCACTTCATGTAAAAAACAAAGCAACTAACGCTTTTTGATAACAACGGCCAAAAATGCTTCAACCAAGCTCACCCATCCAAGTTGCTGAAGTTCCTTTTCTTTCCATATCATTCGTGGATAAGCTTCATGTAGAGTTTCTGCAAAGGCACAGTAGTTCCACCTTCTGGCAGCAGGGTTAGAGCTTTCAATCAAGTTGTTCTCCCTGAAACAGAATTTGGGCAATGCTCAAGAAGTGCCTTAATTATGACTGCGCCTCCCAGGACAAGTTATGCAATTTTTACTCACTCGAGCAATTCAATGACTTCCTCTCTTAGGTGTGCTCTCATGCGGCGGCGTGTCATAGTAAGCATTTCTTGGCCATGAAGCAGTGGATTTAAGCACGTAGAGAAAGAGGGAAGGAAGTTTTTATCCCACTTCCGACAAGGTTCCCTGGTGGTTCCTATCATGGAATAATACACAGAATAAGTGACACAATTATTAAATAATAGTTCATAGTCATTTTAGTTTGAAACAAGACATCTAAAAATGTTAACAGTAACGTTTGTCAACAGAGTATTTTCACAAGCAATGATATATGGATGATTACTACAGGGACAGCTCTTCACTGGTCAAGTTTACTTGGCTCCAAATGTTTGACTTAAACTAAGAAAGATAAACACAGCTAAGAGTATGATGAAACACTTTCTCAATTTATTATTAACCAAACACACTTTTGTGCACGGAACTTACATGAATCCATTCAACAAAATAATGAATACTGCCAGATGCAGCCGTTAATGAAAGAGCCTAACAATAGCCAAGTACAATGCGGTAAGAAATTGTAGTACAATTGTTACGGCAAGGAAGCATAGCAGCGAGAGAAACAATAAAATGCAGCCATGCTTGCATCATACACAGGCCAAAGCAGTAAAACTTCTTTTTAGATGTGACTGTTTCATGGCTTGTCTCCCTCAAAGAAAAGAGTTCAAATTTGAGTAAAAAATCCATGACCATAACAAGGCAAACAAAGAATACCTGCTTCAAAAACTGAACAATATTGACTATTTTAAAAAAAACGCCGGCATCTCAGAAGCTGCCTCAGTCGTTCAATTTTTAGGAACAACATTGTCGCACATTATTTTTTGCAATGATCGGCCAACAGAATTTTGTGAAGAAACTGGCCAAGCCTGCGTGAACAAGGTCTAGACGGGACAGTATGATGCGGTCCCCGCTACGACGCGAACGACCCCCAACTCGACGCGAGAACCCCCCCCTCTCGACACGAGGACCCCCCCCCCCCTCCTGCATCACTTCTTTTATGGAGGTCGACATGGTAGTGTTGGCCTTAAATGAGGTTTTTGCTGTTAGCGTATGTTTGTAAACTGCAACCTCGTGACATGCGTGCTGAAAATAAACATGATTTTTACTTCAATTTTGTACATTATTGTAAATTCACCAGTTTTCTGGCACCCCCCTCCCTCCCCCTCCCCGCCTTAGACATGCCGTCCGTACCCGCCGTATCGACTTCGTGCCACTCGGCCCTTTGCCTCAAAAGTTTGCCGACCCCTGCTCTAGTCGGTACCGCCACAGCGAGTTCGTTATTACGTTAGCTGTAGTGGGCCATAACATGTTCACATAACAAAACTGAATGCTTTAAAAACGTATCTTGGTTGTGTGGGAAGTAGAGCTACAAAAAATGATTTTCGGTTATTATTCTCAGATAAGTTCGCGCTAGGCTCGAGCGCTTTTTGAAGAGATTCCAGCAGCAGTTGCACCAAACGATACCACGCCAAATAAAAAAGTCGAACTCGCATCAAACACTACGCTGAGCACTACGTTGTAGCATTTGCCACCGTAACTCTGTAGCCTCCACAACTCTCCGCTAGTAAACGCTTGTCGGCTATAGCGCGCTCTTTTCTCACAAAAAAAAATGTAGTCATGAAGTCTCTGAGCGCGGATGCGTACCATTTCGCTAGAAAGGACTGCGAGGTCAGCCAGGAATGCAAGAAAGGCCAGCGCGAATTCTGCTAGCTCGCTTACGAGCGCTATTATGGAAGCAAGCGATGTCATTCACTGAAACTCCCCTACAAGAACTGTTTAATATAGCAAACCTCTCAGTGACCCGAGTTCACAGCTGCGCACACCTAACCGGAACACTTTCCCTGCCGTCAATGGCATTCTAAAGTTCGTAATTTCTCAGCTGATTTTGCACATAAAAGAGCTACATGGGGCTACAAATACGCTATTTACAATTCTCTGTGCGTTCACGCAGCCTTCTACAACACGCATAAAATTCTTTCATCATGCTGCGGTCGTTTAAAAGTTGAAGCCACACAAAACATTACGAGCTGAAAGCCAGCGGGCAGAATGGCGGAAAGCATGCCGGGGATCCCCATTTATTCCCCGACTCGTCCCTAATTTAGAAGCAGTATAAACGTTCACCACTCACCTGAAGTGACCGCTGAATGAAACGCCAGGAGCGTAAACAGAAAAACTTGTGAACGATGGTCCAAGAATATCCGGAACTATGTGGACAAGCGTGATCAAATCTTCGACAGAGCACGCACGTTCAGCGGCACGGAAAACGGCGGGGCGGCAGGCTCGGGCAGGCTTCTATTGCTTCTATAGTGATGTGTCTCAGTAAGTGGAACTAGCGAAGCATTTGGCACCGTAACTCTGTAGTCTCCACAACGCTCCGCTAGTAAACGCTTGTCGGCTATAGCGCGCTCATTTTCTCACAAAATGCGCTGCAGAGAGACACGGCGGCGCTGCAGTCGTTTCTTTTCCAGCGTCAGTCCAGCCCTTGGTATGCTTTGTTTCGTTGCAGCACTGTAGTGGTTTCGTAATCGGAGAAAGGTTTCTAGGCGTGTTTTTGGGCGTCTGACAAAGGCAGAGTAGGTCAGCGAGTGAACAAAGGAAGTGAGAAGAACAGTAAGGTATTGTTAGTCTTGTTTCCGTCTGTCTTGGCGGAGCCGGCACTCCGGGAGTTGCAGTGAGTGAGGCGGGGAGCGTTACTCACGTTCGCGCTCTCAGTTCGCTCGCTGCCTGGTGGTGATCAGGACGACTTCCAGGCGAGGCAGCGCAGCAGAACCACAGTAGCCGCCGCGTTTTTTCCGCTAGACGCGAAGGCGCTGACTAGTGGTTTTTGGCGCTGCTTCGGTGCTTATACTACACAATTTTGCGAACAACGATGTCGCCTGTTTCTCCAGGATTTGTTATATAACGCTGTCCATCATCTCTTCTCCAAAGGTGACGGCACGTGATCCGCGTGGTTTTTCGTAACGAGAGAAGGGGTGCGCTGAATGTAGTTTAATTTCGTACGGACGCGCACGTTGCATTTTTTGTACAGGCACGACTGCGAAATGCAGGTTACCATATCACGGTTTAATTAAGTTTTTTTTTTCTCATTTCTATTCGCTTGCATTGCCACGCGGGCTAAACATTCAAAATGAGTATAAATACATGCACGAAGGACCGTTTGAGGCAGATACGACATAAAGCCATTTATCAAAAGTGTAGTTCATGTCCCCATTAACCTGGGAACGGTGGGTCTATTGGCTTTTGTATTAGAGCTTCTGTTTTCTATATAATGTGAAGGAAAGAGAAAAAGGTGAGACTGGTATAAAACAATTTACTTACGTCGGCGGAGATGAGAAATCCACGGCGGTTTTTTTTTTGTATACTATAATTTTATGTGTACAAGCTCGTCAAGCTTAAAAGGCCAAAGGCGTAGATAATCTATTTTTTCTTCGATATAATCTCGAAAGAAAAAAATAGAGCGTGAGCGCCACATTATTGCACAATTCTAGCGAACGGGAAAATAATCTTAATGAAGTAAGATGTGATCAGCATTACCAGCTGAAAGGCAGTATGAAATTGTCAAAATTTAAATAAGTCATCGCGTTGGCTAGTAAACTAGCTGGCATCCATGGACATAGATGTTCGCTCTGGCATGCATCCGCAATGCACGTCTCCGCATGTTGCTATTCTTATGTAGCCTTCATGAAGTGGAAAATTCAGCGCTCAGAAATATAAACTGCACGGTTATGCATGGGAGATGCTGCCAAGCGCTCATATTATTAAGCCTATTCACTTGTTCCTAAATTGATGATTTTCCCCTTAAATTTATGAGTTTTTCTGCGCAGTTGAATATGGCTAGGTGAAAGCAAAAGTAGTCCTTCCTGTGTATATATGTACGCAAGAACTGCTAACGTTTATGTGCCACAGAAAGTGGGCAAGCTATAGTCACCACTGGTCCACTGAATATGAAAAAGGGAACACACGGGCGTCAAACGCCAATTAAAATTTCTGGACAGACGTGACTAATAATGAAGAAAGGCTTTAAGGAGTCGACGGGATTAACCCCGTAATAAACACGGTGCCGCACGTTTAAGGTTCGCTGGGGTTAACCATCTGTGCTGAGTGCTTGGGTGGGGATCTTTACCACATGTATATGTATTCGTATTATATCTGATTATACCTGAAGTATATACGTTAGGTGTAACATGAGGAATTGCGCATGCGGTCTCGGGGCACACCACACTGGCCGACTCGTCACGTCCTTGATTAAAGTCTACACATATGCGCATTAAGTATATGTATGGAACACACGATCCAGATACGACGTTGCCTCAGCGTCTTAAGTGGAACAAGTGGCAAAGCACGCCATTCGGTAACTGGAACCAATCGTTGCTTTAGGTTAAATACGACCTGTTCCACTTACTAAGCAAAAACTAAAACAAAAAGCAGCTAATGTTCCGGATAAAGCACGTAATCAACCCAGTTCACATAAGACCCATGTCTGTTACGGTTAACTCACCTCGAACACTGTGTTAAGTGGAACCTATGTGGAACAAGATTAAGAGTGTAACGATGTTGTACTGGCAGAAGGTGGTCATTGGATTATATGGGTAAAAGTGGCAGATGATAGACGAAGCGATTTCTATCTATTTTCGGGGTTCATTCCTGTTTGGTGGTGAAGGCGCGAATAAGCTTCTCGATGCTTACTCATTGGATGCATATGGTTCGAAACAAAGGGACGTCACCCGGCACCGAATTCGTATTTGTCTTTTTTCAAGCCAGATACTTCGTCAAGCGAATACACTTTGTCCCACGCCTTGTTTAGTGGACCTATGCTATTCTAGCATATTACAACGCTGTTGCGGCAGTATCATGTAGCTCTCGCACTATATGACGCAGGGTCTCAAACACGCGGCCCGCGGATCTCCCGCTACGGCCCGGGGCCCGCACATGACTGCCTTGTCCCAAATTTTTATAAGTACTTTTTTAAGCTACTCAGCAGGCCCGTAGCCAGGGATATTTTTCGAGGGGGGGGGGGGTGATTACTTAATTAAAACCTCTACTATTTGAGCAAAACACCTATTTTCATTATATATTTTTGGTAAAAACACCTACTTCACCAAAATTACAGAAGGGTGGCGGGGCGGGCCCCTAGGTCATCCCCCCTAGCTACGGGCCTGCTACACAGGCATGAGTTTACTCAGCTTCAGCATTACTATTAGCTTATGACGGCTCACGTTGATACTCACTTCTCCTCACAGATACTTCAACGCACGAGCGTTCATACGCCAGCTCAATATTTATTGATCAAAGGCGTGCCTTGACCCCCCCCCCCTTACCCCGCAAATTTTTCAAAGGAAGTTCTTGATAAAATATCTCGTGTCAGTCATATCTTGCAATAAAAATGTCATTACTGGATTGCAATCACTGATGGCTGGTATGTTAAGGTAGATCAAACTGCGCATGGTACAGCACCGATTATGCGAAATATTGGTGTTTAAGTAAGAGCATTGACATCCTTATCGCAAGAGCTAATTATGCCCCAACGGACTCATGAGTCGACTAACTCAGACTGAGATCGAGCCGTGAGTCTGAGGGAGTAATATTTAGGTGAGTCTGAGCCCGAGTGAGTCCAGCTGCGAAAAAATTCAATGAGTCTGAGTCTGAGTGCGATTGAGCCCTAAGCACAAGATAGATTCCATGAGTGAGTCTGAGGGAGCTCCACATCTCTTGTCGCCCTATGTGCATGACCGGGCTAAATCATTTTCTCGTGAGGCACCCCCTGCGACCACCATTTGTTGATACATAATCGTAAAACAAAACTACATTGGAGAATCGGCGTCCAGATTTCAGTCATTTTGGAGATAGGTATCCATGTGTTGGAATTCTGCCGCCAAGTACCCTTGAGAAATGAACCATATATCAGATATGGAAAGGGTATTTCAAATGGCAACGTGGCTGACATTTGGTACGACCTATCCTCTCCTTCGTCACTGTCCTTTCCCCTGCGGCAGTAAGTTTTCGGGAATGCGGCCCGTTAGCTGCGGTGAGTTTGAAACCCATGATATAGCGGAACAAGACAAAAGCTCAAAAGTTAACAATATGGGCACAAAAAGCAGGCTGCGCATGTCGATCTCGCGTCATATAACCACTGGAAGCCGTGACGGAACCACGGAAATAATTATAGGAATCCTATGTAACAAGATTGCAGTCCTTTTGTTAAAGTCCTTTTGTTTAAGGCTGAAACTTTCAAGAACATTTCCCTGCTTTGGAGCTCTGTGATCGTTCTTGCGAGTAGAAGTTAGAGGTATAAATTTAATTTATTACATTTACTTCAGGGATTACATAATAACATTTGGGATATAAAATAATAACGAATGCACTAACGCACAGAATAGCGATATGTTAACTAGATACGCGCCTGGTATATTTTCTTTTTGCTCGCCTGTTTCAGTTAAATCGAGTAGCCCCATATACAAGAAGCAAAATAGTTCATTACTTGTCCCTCATAAAGCTTCTCTAAATAGATTTCCCCACATAAAGAAAATACTTTTTTGAGACAAAATGTGAAACGTATATGTATGCACAACGTATGTGGGACTAACTTAAAGAGACACTGAAGCGAAAAATGATTTTTCTATTAGCAGTAAATTACTATTTTACAGTTCCAAAATCACGACGCTCGAAGCGAAGAGACACTTGGTAAGCGATAAAACGCACAAAAAGAAAATGCGGGTGGCGACGGCACCTTGAAGTTCCCGCAGGAGACGCCGCACCGTCATAGATTATGACAGTCTCTACTAGGGCCTACGTAGTTCCTAATCGGTAAAAATGAAGCACATTGACCTGTGAGGGAGCCATAGATTTAACATAACAAGTTTCAGGAAACTTTGTTGAGCGAAAGTCCCCGAAATACGACAAATACAGTTTGAAATCCGTGACGTCACGTGCGGAGTTTTCAGGGCGAAATTTACAAATGAAACTTTGACCTTGATTTTCTCTTTAATTAATAAACTCATAATGGTAAGATGAATGACATTCGTATTCTCAGAGTACACTTTATCCGTCTAAACCGATTCAGTGTTTCACTTAAGTGTCCCTTTAAGACCGGAACAAAGTTCAAGCCCGGCCCGACCCGAGCCCCCCACCTCAAACCCGGGCCCGACCTGGCTCGGGCCCGCCGTAAAAACTACTTTACATGGCCCGGCCCGGCCCACGGACCGGGCCGGGCCCGGGTTTTCCGGTAGGCCCGAGCCCGTGCAGTGCTCTAATGAGAACAGACAACAATTCCAAGGAAAGTGTAGGGGATGTTAGTCTGTAGTACTTACGATATAAATGTGAAGAAATTAAAGCGGAAGAAAAGATAACTTGCCGCCGGCAGGGACTGAACCTGCGACCTTCGAATAACGCGTCCAATGCTCTACTACTGCTTGTTCTTGCTTCGAAAAAGGACGTTTCTGTGTGGACTACCGACGTCTCAGCGAGACCACTCGCAAGAATGTTAATTCATTGCCGCGAATCGAAGACGGAATTGACAACCTGCAAGGAGCAGAATTTTTTTCATATCTCGATTTGCGCTCGGGGCACTGGAGCACCCATGGCTCATGACGCTCTCCCGAAGACCGGCTATGTCACGGCCGACGGCTTGTACGAGTTCAGCATCATGCCATTTGCATTGTGTAACGCACGCGCGACCTTTGAGTGCGTGATGGATACCGTTCTCCGCAACTTCAAAGGGCACAAGTGCTTGCGCCACCCGGACGACGTCGTCGTTTTCGCTCCGGACTTCTCCTCGCGCCTCCCACGTCGGCGGCATGTTATGAAGCGTTTGAGCAACGCCGGCCTCCAGCTTTATCTGAAGGAGTGCCGATTTGCAGCGCGATAGCTGACAATCCTAGGCTACGTCATGTCCTAGGATGGAATCCTTCCCGATCATGCCAAGCCTCGGGCCGTGGCCGATTTTCCCAAACCTACGTCCGTCAAAGAACTGCGCAGTTTAGTAGGTCTGCCTTAATACTACCGACGCTTCATACGAAACTTTGCCACCATCATATCGCCGCTGACGAAGCTCCTTGGAAGTAGCGAGCCCCTAAATTACTGGTCGTCCGAGTGCGACGGCGCGTTCGCAAAGCTCCGTCGTTTGTTTACGCCTCTTCCCATACTACGGCACTACGGCGCTGCGGCCCCAACGGAGGTACACACGGACGCCAGTGGTGTAGGCCTCGGCGCTGTCCTTGCGCTGTGCAAACCAGGGTTCCCTGAGCCAGGGTTCCCGCATGTCTTGAACGAGCATGAAAATACGCGAGGGGAAGAGGGGGGGGGGTCGCTCGAGTAGCAACTTTGAACTTTGATTCTGAGGGCGCGTTCGCGATCGCTGGCGTGCACGCTATCTCGGCAGCCATCAGCGGGTGGCTTGTATACCCTTCTACGTGCTGCGCTCTCAATGCAAAGGCACTGTGCAGGAAGTGCATCTTCCCCTGGAGCGGCCGTATTCTCTTACACCAACGTTTTGTAGTGTTACGCGTGATCGGATACAAAAGAGTTTGCTGCCAGCCTGACTTTGTATTACAATTTGCTGCTATATATAGCATTCATTGCTTCGTCCTTGCGGTGAAACTGTGCATAGCGTCTTAGTCGTCATTGACATCGGGTCTCACAGTAAACACGCACAATAATGAGCAACGAGGAGATCGATGCGGGGCACGTGAGCTACTTCACGCGCCGGCGGGTAGAAATCAAAAGGCGATGCTCCCGCGCTCATATAGTAGCTGCAATCATCGCTGAACTCGTGAGTGGTAAGTTGAGATGGGCTGGCACAGCTTTATTCCGCGTCGGATGACATCGCCAGCTTGCTTTTCGCGTGATAGACGAAGCGCTTCTGCTAGGTTTACACACTGGCCAGCCGTGGCGGCGTGTAGCGGACTTCATGACGTCATCGCATACCCAGCACGTAGCAGCTTAGCTCCCTGTTTCGGTTTCGACTCATCGTTTATTGCTTATTTAAAATTATTGACTAGTCTCTCAGCAAAATGAACCACGCTTGCTGTTACAGGACTGTTAATACTATTTGAAAACTGTATTACCTCAATATGGTCGAACATGCACCGGAGTTCCCCTTTAGAGCTATGCAGGCTATGGCGCCAGCTATAGAGGACTAGAAACAACTAAGAAACATGCAAACGCATAGTCTATGTCCTCCGAGATTTCGGAAGCGCCAAACTCCACTCGTTTAACCTACAGCAATGTTTGAATATGGCTCTCAAAAACGGCACCGAATCGGCAGGAATGCATTGCTATCGAAGTTTAGGTACATGAATTTAAACCATACGGAAGCGCCAATACGGAGCTTACAGGCTACAGATCGCAGGCGGCCACTTGATAGACTCTAGGTGCACGACAGCAGCTTTTGGCAGTGCGGCCATGTCTTTAGGAGGTCCAAATGCCTCGCCGGCGTAGCTTGCGGTGCACGTTGGACAGCTCTCACACGGGCGGCGACGGCCGACGTTCTATGGTATAGCGCCGTAACGGCAGGCTTGACGCTAGCGTGAGCAGGCCATTACATCGTTTCCAGACCTGACATGCGGGAGGTTTCTCAAGGCTCACAGGTGATAGCGTTCTACCTTCTTTCGGTAGCCAAACCTTTCCTTAAGAATGTCGATGGCGTGCGTATAACATGATTTCGGGTTGGTAACTCCGCGATAGATGATGCTGCTTGTGCCACGCAGAAACTCCACAAGTAGTAGAACTTTGTTGTCGCAGATAAAGTCTCGTTGCGACGAACCGTTCGTTCAAACTGTTCCCAATATCGTGTCCAGCTGTGAACGTCTCCGCTAAAATGCGGAATGCTCAGCTTGGGCAGTCGTAATCCGGAATGACTTGTCGCGTTAGATACTGGCCGAACAGTCGTTAGTTGAGCTTTAGTCTCAGTAGGAACTGCTTCTTGTGGCTCGCTTCCAGCACTTTCCAAAACGACGATCTGACAGCGTAAATCAGGCAACATGCCTATGGCCTGACCGTTATACACCGCTTCAGTGCTATATTCTGCCTCATGGTTGTCATCGGGAAGGTTCTCTTCGAGAGCGGCTTTAATAGTTGAGAGTTCCAGATTACTCGAACTCAGGAGGTCAAGAATACCTGTGAGCTTGACGGAGTCGGCGTTCGGGTTGTTAAGCAACGTTCGGGCCTGCGGCAGTAGCTCGATGTTGTGGGGGCGTCGAGCTGTCTTGGCATTACGATCCATAGCTGAAGAGCCTCCGTTGTCAGTCAACCGACGTCCAAGTTCCACAATGATGGTCAGTGAAGTGTCCTTCGGTCCTTCAATCCTCGCCACCTGCGACGTGACGTGGACGAGTAGAAGAGCCCTTGGATCGTGCGTAGAAAGTGGAACGTTCCGCACGGGGTTTTCGGCGCCATAAATATAAGAACTGTGAGCGAATCAAAAAATCAGACGCGGAGCCATTTTGATAGATGTAGTAGTCGTAGTATCCTCTACCGCATCGCTCCTACCCACTCAGGGGGAGTGGCCAAGAGTTCATCTAATGAAAATTTTTAAAGTATTTTCAATATTGAATGTTGATTGCAATGAAAATGAATAAATAAATAAATTAATTAATTAAAAAGAAAGAAAAAAACGTAAGCCACAAGGAAGGAGTGCAATAAAAATTCGGCAGATCCCACGTTCCGTGGGCATCGATGTAATGCGAAGCATGCGTGGGATTGTGACTGTGGCGTAATTTTTCGCATTGAGCTAAACGTTACGGAATGACGCTAGAGAAATGTGGAAGTGGTATACGCACACTCATATGTTGAAGAGTCGTATATATATTATATAACCAGTTGTTTACAGTAGCGTAACGATGGCAACAGCAACATGGTTGCTACCAACACCAGACGCGGTAAGCTGATATGTAGTTCTTATATTCTTCAATACTGGATGGCACTAATCCGAACCGGACAAAGATGGAACACAGATGCACAGGACACGCGTTACACGCAACTAAGCTTCGTGCAGGAAAGTTTCCCTAGACATATGGTTCGCAGCCGAGTGGCACGCGCAGGCACACTGCACGTACATACGTTACAGTCACAGTTGCAGTTGTCACAGTTGTTATGTTTATACTTGTTCGTTATGACGGAGAGCGCACGCACGCACGAACCCGTGTCCATGTGTGGAAGGGTTTCTTGACAGTTCTTCAACAAGGTCATGATCACCGTGATCAGTGAGCCCCAGCAGCTGGACCGGACTTGGGGTGCTATGCAGGATGGCCCGAGTTTGGCGAAACTCGGGATTTTTCCGAGCTCTGGCGACACCCCCTTTTGAACGAGTTAACAGTACGAGAAAGTGAAATCCATCCCTCAGAGCGCGCTCCGTTCCATTGGTTACGATGAAACGCGGCGTCATATCAAGGGCGGTCGAGAAGGTTGGGTGGTGTCTTCAAACTAGAGGCACCTTCTTTCATTTGTTTGTCGTTCCACTGAGTGCAGAAGTGCACCCATGCAGGAAAAGTGACAAAAAGTTCTACTAACTATATTTTTTATGTGTTCTCGGGCCGTTTGAATCCATTTTCAAGGGTTTAATATCTGCACAAAGTATCCTTCAGATTAATCAGCACCGTGGCCTCCGACATTAGTTCCGACCGAGCGCCTTACAACACCGCGGCTAGAGCTAATCGTCGAGGCCACGTGTACAATCACAATGGTCGGCCTCTACATTCTAGCGCGTTGCTCGGCCGGCACGCGCCCTCTTCGTCCTCTTATTGTTCGTCTGCTCGCTCCCCGAGCAGGTGCGGCCAGCTGATTAGCTAATTGGCTGGGCGGTATACCTAGCTAAGTCCGGACATGCTATGACGAAGCTGATTAAGCCAAATCATGCTAAGGCCGAGCTAAATAAGTCACGCCTTACTAAGACCATGCTGATGAACCGTGTAAAGCTAAGAACAAACTAATTGAGATCATGATAATTAACGCGACGCTAATTAGGAGCGTGTAATTAAAACCAATATAATCAAGACCTTACTAACCGAGATCGTGTTAATTATTAAAGTGCTAATTAGGATCATGCTAATTACCTCTGTACTATTCAGGACCTTGCGAATTAGACCTGAGTTATTAATTTCGTGGTAATTAAACATTAGCATTCAAGACAGGACTATTCAGTGTCATGTTAGGTAAGACGGAGCTAATTAGGGCATGCGAATTAACATGACGCTAATTAGGAGCACGCTAATTCAAACGAAAATAATTAAGAACTTCCTCACCAATTATGCGGTAATTATGATTACTCTAATTAGCATTATGTTAAGTACATTCGTGCTAATGAGTACCATGATAATGAAACCTGGGTAATTATTGTCGTGGTAATTAATACATTAACAATTAGGACAGGACTATTCAATATCATGGTAATTAAGGCCTATCTAATCAATAGCGCCAATATTGAGACCGAACTTAGTCATCACTCTGAAGCAGGCCAAGCATACTGAGTACACGAGCCACGTAATAAGCTGGAAGAAGCTAGGTGACCACAAGCTCCTCCGATGTCCCCAGCCTTGCATATAAATTATTTTATATGCAAAGAAGCTGCTGAGTAGCGTCCACTGCATGAAACACTTGACAGGCACACCGGTACTATGACAGTCCCGAGTTGAACTGGGGCCTTTTCAGAATCAACGAGTTTGTGCCCGAGTTCGCACGTCAGTCATTTTGATTGACAGACGCCCGCGGCGAAGATCGGTCTGCCCACCGCGTTTGCTCTTGCGGAGGAGCAGTGCTCGCGGCGCAACGCTAGCGAGCGGCGCGATTAATCTATCACCTTATTCGCACAGACTATGCACACAGGCACGAAGAACTCAAGGTTATGTCATCACGTGGCTACAATGTCTCGCATTCAACTTCACCGCGCTCACGATGTACCACTCACAGGCACGAAGCAAACACCCCTGGTGAGATTTACGGCGAGAAATGCTATTATTATTACTTGTTTGTGGAGGCATTGTTTCTACCGATTCGTTACTGCAGAAAAATCTTCAGACGTGTAATGTAAGTATAGCAGTAACCTGTCCATTTATTTATCTGTAATATTCCAGAGAAGCAAAACGAGCTGCACCAGAGTGCTGTGTGGGCGCCCTTGTTGCCTTGGAGAGTGGAAATTTCCATGCTGCAGGTGGAATGAAAGAATTCTCCGAAAGAGGACAAACGCCCACGAACACGCCCATGGGAGGCGCGATGATCAGTTGGCAAAAAGATAGCGCGACAATCACGCTGATGTCGCTACACTGTCAAAATGTTGACTGAGTGGCGGCGCTGACGCTTTCGCACGCGGCGTTCCATTGAAAACCACCGCAAATGCCGTGCATGCGTATGTGAGGCCATGCTCGTTCTCGTAGCCGTTTTTATCAACGCTGCTATCGCGTGCGTCGCGCTGTCTTCCTGTCATGACTGCCGTAATGCGAGCTCGGAGCAAACTCGTGTGCCCGAGAAGCTCGGGCCTTCCTGCATAGCACCCTTGTTCGTGATCGCGGCTACGAGGGGTCTAAGTGTAGTGAAGTGCGAGGTACAGTACAGCTGGTGGAAATCCTGGATGCCTCTTACGATGAAATGATCTATGATGCCTCCTGTCCTGGACGTGGCACCGAGGTCCTTTGATGCCCTGTCCACATCCAAGCCGTCTCTAACGTATTATAAGGAGCAGGCGTGGTTGGGTCTTCATAAATCAATGCTGAAGTCACTGGTAATGATGAGAGGCCTAGTTCTGTCGGCAGATTTATTGTAGGAAGCACTGATCCCGGTTCATGCTTAATCCACGTGGTCCACGTTACGGACCACTTGGACGAGTGGATGGTATACTTGAGAGTCTTCCAGGGTTGTTCTGTATTCAGCTTCCTCACTTTTCTTGCGCCCGCCGCGGTGGTGTAGCGGTTACGGTGCTCGGCTGCTGACCAGAAGGTCGCGGGTCCGATCCCGGCCGCGACGTTCTAATTTTGACGGAGGCAAAATGCTAGATGCCTGTGTACTGTGCGATCTCGGTACACGTTAAATAATCATTCAGATGGTGAAAATTTCCGGAGCCCTTTGCTACGGCGTCTCTCGTAATCATATCATGGTTTTGGACGCTACGGCGTCTCTCATAATCATATCGTGGTTTCGGGACATAAAACCCAAACAGTTATTGTTATTATTATTATCACTTTCCTTGCGTGTAAATGTGTGAGTGTTCGCGGTTACTGTGGTGGTTGAAACTCTGTATCGCCTGTGGCAAATATCCGCAAAACATGAACTCTGGTACGCGGGTATTTGCCACACGTGACTGAGAGAAAAGGTTTCATGACGTACGCGACAGGTATTTTGCGTTATTCATGTCATGACCAGTCGATCGTGTTCGTCATACACTGATCCCCTGCTATGCCAGTTTTGGTATAAGTCTGGTTATGGAGACGACCTGGAGAGCACCCAGACGTAGGCGGCTAGATAGATAGATAGATAGATAGATAGATAGATAGATAGATAGATAGATAGATAGATAGATAGATAGATAGATAGATAGATAGATAGATAGATAGATAGATAGATAGATAGATAGATAGATAGATAGATAGATAGATAGATAGATAGATAGAAACGGCCAAAGTACCTGAGGTTCACTAAGAAATACTTCGCATTTAACAGTTTTTGAAACATTCACACCAGACACTTTATTCGTTGTCCCCTTCACCACTTCTTCCTCGTTTCTGCAGTCCTAGGATATTTTTTTATATAGTGCCGTTTCTGGGCCTCTTGCGCGTTTCATTTCATTTCGCTAAATCGCGCTGTGCGATTCTTGCAGGGCATGAGTATGCTTACATATATAGATGCAAATATGCGTATATCACCTATTTACATAAAGTTTGATGTGGTCACTGCATTTTTTCTTTGTGGCTTGCAATGTTTCATTACCACATTTTATTTCTGAATTTATTTTGCGTTCCTTTGTTTTACGTTTACAAAAAATAGTCTCAACTTACTGCATGTACGTCTACGTTACTGTATTATACACCTACCTTTATTTCTATGGTTTTACAAAGTGCCTTGACGTATGTTAAGATGTCATGTACCTCTACTCAGTGCTGCACACTGTCGAGCTGTTAATTTCAAGGGCTCGTTTTTCTTTGTTATACACAATATTAATGAGAACTAACAGACAATAATGCCAAGGAAAGTATAGGGGATGTTTTTTTTTTTTAGTAATAAATGTAAGGTAATTGTGAAGAAAGAAAAGTGGACGAAAAGATAGCTTGCCGCGGGCAGGGACCGAACC
Source organism: Rhipicephalus sanguineus (assembly GCF_013339695.2). NCBI lineage: Eukaryota > Metazoa > Arthropoda > Arachnida > Ixodida > Ixodidae > Rhipicephalus > Rhipicephalus sanguineus. The sequence goes on along the minus strand of NC_051179.1, from coordinate 189,182,500 downwards.
TGCGACCTTCGAATAACGCGTCCGATGCTCTACCAACTGAGCTACCGCGGCGGCCATCCCCCCGTCCACTTTATAGGGTATATATGTACATTTAAACGTGGGAGCGTCAGTCAGCGCCGCCAGTAGCCATACTGCGAGTGTGGAACACTCTTTTTCTGCCTTGTTGGCGTCACGTAGCACGTGAACTTATTACGAGCTGGCAGCTGACCAATAATCCCTCGCATACTACCTGAAAACATCAAGTCTGCCAGAACGAGACCCTCGCTATGAATAAAGGAAAGAAGTGTTAATTTCAAGGGCTCGTTTTTCTTTGTTATACACAATATTAATGAGAACTAACAGACAATAATGCCAAGGAAAGTATAGGGGATGTTTTTTTTTTTTAGTAATAAATGTAAGGTAATTGTGAAGAAAGAAAAGTGGACGAAAGATAGCTTGCCGCGGGCAGGGACCGAACCTGCGACCTTCGAATAACGCGTCCGATGCTCTACCAACTGAGCTACCGCGGCGGCCATCCCCCCGTCCACTTTATAGGGTATATATGTACATTTAAACGTGGGAGCGTCAGTCAGCGCCGCCAGTAGCCATGACTGCGAGTGTGGAACACTCTTTTTCTGCCTTGTTGGCGTCACGTAGCACGTGAACTTATTACGAGCTGGCAGCTGACCAATAATCCCTCGCATACTACCTGAAAACATCAAGTCTGCCAGAACGAGACCCTCGCTATGAATAAAGGAAAGAAGTGTTAATTTCAAGGGCTCGTTTTTCTTTGTTATACACAATATTAATGAGAACTAACAGACAATAATGCCAAGGAAAGTATAGGGGATGTTTTTTTTTTTTTTAGTAATAAATGTAAGGTAATTGTGAAGAAAGAAAAGTGGACGAAAAGATAGCTTGCCGCGGGCAGGGACCGAACCTGCGACCTTCGAATAACGCGTCCGATGCTCTACCAACTATTGTGTATAACAAAGAAAAACGAGCCCTTGAAATTAACACTTCTTTCCTTTATTCATAGCGAGGGTCTCGTTCTGGCAGACTTGATGTTTTCAGGTAGTATGCGAGGGATTATTGGTCAGCTGCCAGCTCGTAATAAGTTCACGTGCTACGTGACGCCAACAAGGCAGAAAAAGAGTGTTCCACACTCGCAGTCATGGCTACTGGCGGCGCTGACTGACGCTCCCACGTTTAAATGTACATATATACCCTATAAAGTGGACGGGGGGATGGCCGCCGCGGTAGCTCAGTTGGTAGAGCATCGGACGCGTTATTCGAAGGTCGCAGGTTCGGTCCCTGCCCGCGGCAAGCTATCTTTTCGTCCACTTTTCTTTCTTCACAATTACCTTACATTTATTACTAAAAAAAAAAAAACATCCCCTATACTTTCCTTGGCATTATTGTCTGTTAGTTCTCATTAATATTGTGTATAACAAAGAAAAACGAGCCCTTGAAATTAACACTTCTTTCCTTATTCATAGCGAGGGTCTCGTTTCTGGCAGACTTGATGTTTTCAGGTAGTATGCGAGGGATTATTGGTCAGCTGCCAGCTCGTAATAAGTTCACGTGCTACGTGACGCCAACAAGGCAGAAAAAGAGTGTTCCACACTCGCAGTCATGGCTACTGGCGGCGCTGACTGACGCTCCCACGTTTAAATGTACATATATACCCTATAAAGTGGACGGGGGGATGGCCGCCGCGGTAGCTCAGTTGGTAGAGCATCGGACGCGTTATTCGAAGGTCGCAGGTTCGGTCCCTGCCCGCGGCAAGCTATCTTTTCGTCCACTTTTCTTTCTTCACAATTACCTTACATTTATACTAAAAAAAAAAAAAAACATCCCCTATACTTTCCTTGGCATTATTGTCTGTTAGTTCTCATTAATATTGTGTATAACAAAGAAAAACGAGCCCTTGAAATTAACACTTCTTTCCTTTATTCATAGCGAGGGTCTCGTTCTGGCAGACTTGATGTTTTCAGGTAGTATGCGAGGGATTATTGGTCAGCTGCCAGCTCGTAATAAGTTCACGTGCTACGTGACGCCAACAAGCAGAAAAAGAGTGTTCCACACTCGCAGTCATGGCTACTGGCGGCGCTGACTGACGCTCCCACGTTTAAATGTACATATATACCCTATAAAGTGGACGGGGGGATGGCCGCCGCGGTAGCTCAGTTGGTAGAGCATCGGACGCGTTATTCGAAGGTCGCAGGTTCGGTCCCTGCCCGCGGCAAGCTATCTTTCGTCCACTTTTCTTTCTTCACAATTACCTTACATTTATTACTAAAAAAAAAAAAAAACATCCCCTATACTTTCCTTGGCATTATTGTCTGTTAGTTCTCATTAACTCACTCTTTCCTTGTCTCGTGGCAGACTTGATGTTTTCAGGTAGTATGCGAGGGATTATTGGTCAGCTGCCAGCTCGTAATAAGTTCACGTGCTACGTGACGCCAACAAGGCAGAAAAAGAGTGTTCCACACTCGCAGTCATGGCTACTGGCGGCGCTGACTGACGCTCCCACGTTTAAATGTACATATATACCCTATAAAGTGGACGGGGGGTGGCCGCCGCGGTAGCTCAGTTGGTAGAGCATCGGACGCGTTAAGTCGAAGGTCGCAGGTTCGGTCCCTGCCCGCGGCAAGCTATCTTTTCGTCCACTTTTCTTTCCCTATACTTTCCTTGGCATTATTGTCTGTTAGTTCTCATTAACACTGTCGAGCTGTAACACGGGAAATCGGGCTTAGTCAAGCTCTAGTAATCCAGCATTTTCCTGCCACCGCCTTTCTCCTTGCTGAGATGAATACAGTTTGATTTGATTGGCAGCTCTCTTGCGTGCCTTAGGTCGGACAACAAGGCAGGTGGTCTGTCCTGAAGCGGTCCGGTAGTCTCAACTCTGTTATGAAGTTCTGCATACATCACAGTACATATCTCGCCGAGGTGTCGCGCACGGGATAGAGGCGCACAAACTTGGTCAGATTTTCCACCAGCACCAATATCCACTAGTTCTTCTTGGAACTTCTCAAAAACGGACCAACGTGGTCCACATGAACAACTTGAAAAGGTCTCTTCCCAGGTGGTATCGAGTGCAGAAGCCCAGGCTTCTTTCCTCCTGGTAACTTTGTGATTAGAAACTCGAAACATATACGGATGTGCTGGTCCACGTAGCGCTTCATCCGAGGAAACCAATAAAGTTCCTTGATTTCTGTCACCGTTCGGTCTGTAGCAAAATGTCCCTGTACGAGGGCAGTCCGATAAGTACTTAGCCTCACCGCGAGAGCGCGACTCTATCGCATGAGACATATACTGACGTTAAGTATGCTCTCTTAGAAGGACACATACGAAGGTCCAGTCGAATCGGGCTCGCGGTTTTGTTTTGGCCGCTTGAGGAAGCAGGTGATGTTCATGTGTCCGTTAAAAATGGAAAAAGAGCAATATCGGTTGGTGATTCGATTCTTGTTTTTGGAAGGGAAATCGCGCAGCGAAATCAAAGAGCGACTGGATGCCGTCTACGGTGAGTCTTCTCCTTCGATGGCAACCGTAAAAAATTGGTTCAACGAGTTTAAACGTGGTCGCACGTCGGGTTTTGATGAGCCTCGCCCGGGGGACCCGCAAACGGCTACCACGGCCGATAACGTGGCAAAAATCCACGACCTCCTATTGGCAGACCGCCGACTGAAGATGCGCGAGATAGCTGAGACAGTAGGCATCTCAATAGACCGCGTGGGTCACGTACTGCATGAAATATTGGGTATGAGAAAGCTGTCGGCGCGATGGGTGCCGCGTTTGCTCACTCCGGACAGCAAGCGCATCCGTGAGACCACTTCAGAGCAGTGTTTGAAGCTGTTTAAGCGTAATCCGAAGGAGTTTCTGCGTCGTTTTGTGACCGTCGACGAAACATGGATCCACTGGTACACACCAGACACCAAAGAACAGTCGAAACAGTGGACTGCACCCGGAGAACCTGCTCCGAAGAATGCGAAGACTGTCGCATCGGCCGGAAAGGCGATGGCCGCCATTTTCTGGGATTCTCAAGGTGTGATCTTCGTCGACTACCTTGAGAAGGCAAAACAGTGACAGGACCCTACTACGCTGAATTAATGGGCCGATTCGACGCCGAATTGCAAAAAAACGGCCACATTTGGTGTAGAAAAAGGTGCTCTTCCACCATGACAACGCGCCAGCTCACACCTGCGCTTCGCGCACGGCCAAGTTGGTCGAACTGGGCTACGAAGTGGTGCCCCATCCAGCGTATTCTCCAGATTGGGCCCCGAGTGATTTCTTCTTGTTTCCCAACTTGAAAAAATCACTCGCCGGACAAAATTTTGAGTCGAATGAAGAAGTTATCACCGCCACAGAAGCCTACTTTGCAGCTCAGGAGAAAACGTATTTTCTGACGGGATCAAGAGTTGGAGGATCGCTGGGTCAAGGGTATAAAGTTGAAAGGGGACTATGTTGAGAAATAAATTGATACCATTCGAAAATTTTCGTTTTTCTTTTGAAGGCTAAGTACTTATCGGACTGCCCTCGTAAGTCATGAAACTTGACGCACAATGTCTTGCGCATGCTTTTAGGCATCACGAAAAGAATTCGTCCGTCTTCTTCAACGTAAAACAGTTTTTCATCTCTCAGCCGTAAGTTCTTGACTTTGGTACTCTCTTCTTGGGTCCATTCTTTGACTGGCTTCTCCAATATTCGGGCGAGCGTTGAATGATCCCAACTTGGTCCTCCAATGTCATGGTAAGGCACACTTCGATCCTTGTCTCGAAAACCTCATCAAGCGTGTCCTTCGGCGCTCCTACAGGTTCACGACTCGATAGTCTACATGTGCCATTTTCTCACCTGCTCGGTGCTTCACCTCAAAGTCATGCAATTGAAGTAGGTCGAACCACCTTGCTATCTGTGGTTTAAGAGTCTTGTGCGCATGCAGATACAAAACTGCTTGATAATCTGTTACCAGCGTTAACGGAATGCCTAAGAGAAATGGACGGAGTCTTTCGATACTCCAGACTGTCGCCATTAGCTCCAGTTTTCCCGCATGCTAATTCCTTTCAGCATCAGTGGTACGCTTACTGACACAAAACACCAAGTGCCAGCGTTCCGGCTCATCTTGTTGAAGGCTCATCCCGCAAGTCCATGTCTGCTTGCGTCCGTGTGGAGTTCCGTCGGAGCCTAAGGGTTGTACAACTTCAGAATGGGTGGCCTCTAGGTAGCAGAGTTGCGCATCTGTCTTCGAAACGCTGCTAGCAACCATACGTTGCAGAGAAGCTGACGCTAACGCCACCTTTTGTATTTCTCGATGGCGCCGCTGCAGCGAACTGGATTGACACTAGTCATTCATAGTAAAGTTAATCAGCGGTCTTCGACACGCCAAAGATGTCGATCGGTGACCTGATAGGCATGTCGCCTGCAAAAACGGAGTGCGTCTTCGCCGCATAGCTGTGGTTGCCAGCCAGACCTATGCGCAACTCTGCTACCTAAATGTAGCATATACAGTAACTCTAGTTTCAGAGCTGGTCGAAAGCTTCCTGCTGCTCCACCCCCATGTGAACTCCGTGTCTTTCTTGGTAAGAGAAGTAAGCGGTTCTGCTTTCAGGGCATATTGGGGAATGAACCGTGTCAAAAAGCCCGTTAGACCCAGAAATTTCCTTACACTGTGAATATCAGTTGGCATGCTAGCGTCCAGTATGGATTGTTGCTTCACTTCGCCTGGCTGCAGGTAGCCTTTCGTAATCTTGAAGCCTAAGTAGTCGATTTCGTCACTTCTAAACACACACTTGGATATTTTCAAGGTTAGACCAGCAGCACGCAGGTCATCCAGTACTTGTTTGAGCCGAACCAGCAACTCTTCTCAATCCTTGGCTGGAATCAGCAGGTCGTCCATGTAACACAATGCTACCGTGTTATGCAGAGGTCCGAGGACCTCGTTCATTAGACGTTGAAATACAGCAGGACCATTTCTCAAACCGAACACCATACGTTCAATCTGCCCGGTCTCATCAGGCGTGATGAATGCACTCTTGGCCTTCGATCCCTCGCTCAGTGGAAGTTGAAGGTATCCGTTTGCACAGTCTAACGCACAGTACATCTGTACTCCGGAGAGTTGTTTCAGCTGGTCGTTAATGTTTGGCAAGGGAAAGTGTTCCGGCACTGTCTTGCTATTTAGCCATCGATAATCTATGACTAGACGATTTTCTCGATTCTTCTTTTTCATGAATAGCACTGGACTAGCGTATGGCGAGGATGTTTCGGCTGCGATGCCAGTCGCCTTCCACTCCTTGACAATTTCTTTAATCGCTTTTCTTTCATCTGCGTTAGTCGTGTACGGTTTGCAGCTGACTGGGCTGCTCCCGGGATGCTCTGTGATAGTCATCTCTCGTTGGCTACAACACCCCAGCTCTGACAAATTCAGCGCCAAGCAGTCCCTATATTCATTCAGCATTTTCAGCAGTGTCTCATCTTGCTATTCATTGACATCCTTCCTGACGTTTAGCATCCTACAATCAATGGGCTTCTGCTGCGGCACAGGTCCCACGGGAGTCAACTCTTATGTATTTTAGAACTTCTTGCTGGGCGAGTTGGTGCATGTTCGTGGTGGGAATCGTTGCGCATTCAATCGGACGAGCACAGGAAGAAAGGACAGAGTAAACGGAAAGAGCGCGAACTATCAACTGGCTTTATTCATTTGGTCGCTGCATATATATGCACTTTTTATCACACGTCCCAAATAAAACGAATGAAGGGGAGAAGAAAAGAGGAGGAAACATGTCAAGGATACCTCACGTCAAACACAAAAGCTGCGCAGAAAATTGCTTTCTGCGCTATACAGAGCAACAGAAGTGTCACTCACGCAGTTGTCGCCTAATTCCTTAATATAAAAAGCTTCTAACAGCTCACGACCCACTCTCTCCTTGCTCCTTCCTAGAATTTTTTACCTTTTTGAAGTCCGGCTCACACCCCATTGCATGAGCTGCATGCGCGGGCAAGTTCGCTCCTTCTCTTCTCGTAATCGACGCAGCTGTTCCCCAACGCGCTCATTCACGCAGCGCCCTGTTTGGCCCACGTAAGAACGTCCGCACGTGACAGGAACTTGGTACACCACTCCTGTGGCACATTTCAAGAACGTTTCGGCATGCTTTTTACCGCAGCTGCGTCGCCATTGTCCGTTCCGCCAATCCTTGGGCATAAGCGCGAGCTTTTTTGCGCAGAAAAAACCACTTGGACGCCAGCCTGTCTGCCATTTTTTCCAAGTGATGCGCAACTTTGTGCATATATGGCACGACTGTGATATTCCTCCCACGCAGGCGCTCTCTGTGTTGCTGCCAAGATATTCTTTTTTATCTTTTGGAGAGATTCTCAGCCACAGCCGTGATGATCGCGGTGGGGAAGCCTGCTGAAAGCAGCCTATTGATTTGATTATGGAAGCTCTCATGCATGGCATGCGGGCATGACTTGGTAAGAGCTGATTCCAGGCAGGAGTTTGCAATTGCCCTCTTGACTATCTTGGAATGCGCAGATTCAAAAGGCAAGAGCTCTTTCTGCGCCCTTCGTGCATATCGCCAGCAGATTGATGTGCACTAAAATTCAAGTTAATATCTAAAACTGCAGTGATCCGTTAGACGGGACTTCATGCGTGAACACTAAACCTTTACCACATTGTCTAAAGTTGGTTAAAATTCTGCTCACTGAATCAGCGTGGTCATGGTTATTTGCTCTGAGATAACAATTAAAAAATCATCTACATATCGGAAGGCCTTAAGGACCCCTTGATCAGCAAGCTCACGACTAAGGGAGCGGTCCACGGCGGCTAAAAATATATTACATAGGACCGGGGCAACACATGATCCTATACATATGCCCTGCCGCTGAATGTAAAAGTCATCGTTAAAGGATATAAATGTGGCTTGTAAATAAAATTCTCACATGGACATGAAACTGTCCACCGTCACTCCGGTAGATTTTGAAAGCTTATCACGCCATTTTCCTCGATGCACTCCCTGACTGCCACGAACAATTGATCATGAGGCACTGAATAAAACAAATCTTCTATATCCACAGAAAAAGCATAGCCTACATGTTCACTGGACTTGAAAAAATTTACAACGTCCCCAGAGTTTTTTGTGGCGAAAGGATCTTCAACGTGTAGGCACTCAAATGCTTCTGCAGACATCGCTGATTAGGGACTGCCACGTGCCCTTTTCACTAACGATCGTTCGAAACGGCACAGCGTCCTTATGAGTCTTTGCACTGAAGAAAACCGAAAGCGTTTTCGTCCTACAGCTAGTTATTGAACTAGCAAGCTTAGTCAACTCCAGATTCTTGCACATAGGAGAGCCCCTCAAGAGCCCCTCGGCTCTTGATCCTTATGGCACTAGGCTTTACGCGCACGAAGTTCTTGGCGACTGCTTGTCCCGCCTTGATGTTGAATTCCTCTTCTCTTAAAACGACGAACCTCCAGTCTTGTCTGCCTGAAATAGCCGAGAGATTATTTTTCTCGAAGACCGAACGACGCTTTTTTGTGGGGTCTTTCGCACACTTGGGTGGCCTTCGTGTTCACCGTTTTCTTGAGGGCTTCTACTCCTTCAAGAAGGCATCTTTCCTGACCTCTGGTCCCGCTTTGTTGGAACATTCCGGTTAGCGCTAAGAGGTCGTGAGCTGAACCACAGGTTCGTAACTGTACTTCGGGCCCTTATTTAATATGCAGGCAACTTCTTCAGGTAGCACAACACCTCCGAGGCTACAAGCCTCTTGGACGACTCATATTGCTCTCCGATCTCGAGCGGATAAGCACTTCATTGAGGCACCGGCCCCACCAAAACTCCGTCAGCTGAGCAGCAAGCCTTCTCGCCAGCGCACTTTGACATCTGCAAGCCAAGCCGGTTCTGA